>NC_136737.1:19185433-19297933 GCF_936440315.1 Barbus barbus
AATGTTGGAAATTGGAAACTTAATCCCAAGTAATTGTCGATTATAGCCTGTGGAACATCTATTGTTCATTTTCTGGTTACAAAAAAAAAAAAAAAAATTTAAATTAAAAAGTCAAATTCTGTCACCTGCTTTATTGCCCACAAGGTGGCAAGATAGCCCAAGATATTAGTAGGCCTACAGTTTCCTAAAAGATAAGGATGCTAGAGATGTGTGTGTGTGTATATATATATATATATATATATATATATATATAAGAAAAGAAAAGAAAAGAAAAGAACAAACCATTAATCATTTTACATCGCTAATCATTTGATAGATTTGCAAAAAAAAAAAAAAACACCTCAGTTAGGACTGAATTATATCAATTAGTAGTAGATGTTTTCATAAGGGTTCAATAATAACTCCTCTTTTATCCAGCCACATTCTTTCCTCTGATGTCCTGCCCTACAGTTTTAGAGCACGCTGAGGCGTTCAGCTATTATAATGTTCATAACAGCAGGTCAGTCATCCAGTGAGTACAGACTGAATCCACAGGTTCACTTCACAGGTAATATCATGCTGTGAAATGTCTCTCTCTGACCAACAGAGTTATAATGAGCTAATGGCTAAAACTCCCCGCTTCTGTTAGCGTATTATTTCTGAACGCCACCATTTTTCGGGCATATATTATTTATGTATATATAGAAATGCCATACTGCGTGAGAATTACATGAATGTGTTTAAAATAACATAGGCTGCTACCATACTTCTCTTCTGCACATCTGCCATGTATACTGTGGACAATATGCAAAACAGAGCACACTCTGTGCAAATAATGCACTGTGCTCGGCTTGATGTTGTATTTTCAGTGATAAATGACCCAACCGTGATTTTTAACATCACTTCCTGTGTTCATAACACTAGCATAGGCCTACTGTTTCCTGTACAATATGAACTGCACTCTACCTACTAATCTTATACTATATATCATACATTTTTATAATATTATTAATTTTATATAATTTAATTAAATATTGTGTTGCTGATGATAATAATAATAATGTATTAATTAGTCCAATTTATTATTGAATTAATATTATAATTTTATGCTAATATTTAGGCTGTTTATCCATATATTACTTTTAATATCTTCTTAACTCATTTGTTCAGACTGCAAAAAGTAAATATTCATACATTTTATTTTATATATTAATTTTAATGAGTAAATTGTATTTAATTATTAGTTAACAATAATTAATATAAATTAATGAATAATATTAATTCATCCATATAGACACACACATATCTTCTAGGCAAAAATAGATTATAAATCACACAAAAAAACTATTATATTATATATGAGTTTTATAATTAATGTTTATTATAAGAAATAATAATATTATTAATTATTGTTAAAAATGTTGTATTATAAGCATTATTATAATCTTGACTTTATCAGACTGCACTCTAAAAAATGCTGGGTTATTTTTTTCAACTCAAATGCTGGGTTGAGACCGCTGGGTAAGTATGGAGTTATTTTTGTGTCTTTATTATTCAATCAAAGATTCTGTGTTTGAGAGAAAAACTAATTATTTTGTCATTAAAAAATAAAAGATTGCAAAAAAAAGAGTCTTCTTAAGGCTCAAAAATAATGAAATTGATAACAAAATTATTTGCAGTGCGTGTAAATCTTTGAAAATCTTTATTTTTCTTTGTGCACTTCTAACACTTTTCATTGCGAAACCACAAATGTTTGTTTTGTACTATCTTTAGGACTTGTGCACTGACAATTGCAAATACTTCAATACTTCAATAGTAATGATTGATAATCAGGACTTGTCAGCCAGTACCAGAGACTTTGCTTTGAAGCCCTTTTAATTAACTAACTTCCACATTTCAATATGCCCCTGACTTGTAAGGGTAGTTTTTATTTGTGACAACTCCCAACAGCATAGAATTCAGTACAACATCACATTTTTCTTTTCTGTTTGCAGGAAGAAGATTTGGTGTTGATAGAGGAGACGACATCTTCAAGGCAAAACCTTAGATCTCATTCAACATCATCCAATGTTGCAATCACCCTCAGGAGGTACACGAGCAAAAGCTAAACAGAATAGGCCTGTAGCTATCGAATATTTTAGTAATCGAGTATTCTACCAAAGATTCCATCGATTAATCGAGTAATCGGATAAGAAGTACTTTTTCTTTATTAAAGAGCGATATTAAATATATAAGAGAAAATAAGACAGGTCTCTTAAAATGAACAAGTAATTTGTTTCCTTTTTAGAAAAATGTACATTTTTATTGCAGAAATTGCATATATTAATAACTGTGAAAACTAAACCCATTTAGTGCATATAATTGCCATAGTACATTCAAAATACAAATATAAAAATCTATTTCAAATTACTTTAAAAAAGATAAACATAGTAACCTAAAACTAAGACATAAATCAAAATAATAGTAATAATAAAACCTAAACATTGCGCAACTTAACTTTCAAGTTTCAGCATAACTACAGCTCAGGCATGATTTTTAAGCATTTACTGTCTAACATTTTACATTTACATTTAGTCATTTTGCAGACGCTTTTATCCAAAGCGACTTACAATTGGGGAATACAAAGCGATTCATCTTGAAGAGTCAATCAGATGGGCGAAGGGCTCGTAACACTCGTAAGTCTCAGGCATTGTTCAAATAAGTACAAGCTCGCAAGGGAGGAGTAAATAAAAGAAAGATATAGTGTTTTTTTTTCTTAGAAGGCTTTGTGGATTCTGGATGTGCTTGGTCGAAAACTGAAACCGAAAATGCTTTGTAATAATTATTTATTTTATTAAATAATATAAAGTAATTTTGTAAGACTTTTTAATTTAACTAAATTTTAATGACACAGAATTTGAAAAACAGAAGCCAATAAAATAACCACACTTTTACTGAAAGAAAATTGGACAGAAAATATATTAATATTAAATATCAATGTATTTTTATTCAGTTCTATGCAACAGAATCAAACATAACTGTTGTTGTTGTTGACTAATTATTCAAATAATGTATAGTTCTGGGCTTTTCCTTTCTCAAAATGCGGTGGGAGTGGTACCATCCTGATCATGTGCACACAATGTACCCACCCTTCAAGTGGCTGAAACAAACCCTTATAAAAAATGACAATTATAAAGTTATATTTTATTTTCTCTCACCTAATGTTTTATTGTTATTTATTCTTAAAATAGCCTTATGAAATGTTTTCTTTTTCCTCAGAAATTCTGTGTTGTCTATCTGGTTATCAAATGAAGGCATGAAACATTAATTTCATTTATCTTTAAATTATTGACAATTAAACTTTTTGGCAAACAAAGGGGATTTACTATTAAAATATGGAAGAAATGTTGTGTGATCATTCCTTAAAAAATATAAAGTTTTCATCATTTTAGTTCTAGTAGTAGTAGGCCTATGTACATTCTCCCAGCCATGTTATCCTGTGACACAGATTTCAGATTGCAAGACAAATCACATCTTCCTCACTGTAAAAATAAATAAATAAAATTATATGCATATATAAAGTTAAAAACAATAATGCAAAATTTTCAGCATCATTACTCCAGTCTTAAGTGTCACAATATAGCAATACGCTTATTATTTTTGCTCGAGAAACATTATTATCAATGTTGAAAACAGTTGTGTACCCTTCTTTTTCAGGATTCTTTGATTAATAGAAAGTTCAAACAAACAGCATTTATCTGAAATAGAAAGATTTTATAACACAAATTGTTGTTGGTCATTTAAATGTATGTTTTTTAAATTACAAGTATCGGAATCGGTATCGGCGATACTGGCCCTGTATTTAATCGGTATCGGATCGATACCAAAATTAGCAGTATGGCACACCCCTACCAGTAAATAACCTGTTGCTCGCTCGCACTTCTGTCAGACTGGCGGCAGCAGGGGCGGGGATTCCGCGGAAACATAGTGGGCGTGGTCGACCTGTGACTTCAATCGAGGGTGACCAATAGAAAAGGGTCTTTCATCTTGGTGGATAGACACCGCCCACTGAGACACAGCTTCACTCGCAAGCAAAACTTTTAGACCCGCAGAAAAGAGAGCAACATTTGTGGTTTCGCAATGAAAAGTGTTTGAAGTGCACAAAGAAAAATAAAGATTTTCAAAGATTTACACGCACTGCAAATAATTTTGTTATCAATTTCATTATTTTTGAGCCTTAAGAAGACTTTTTTTTTTTATCTTTTAGTTTTGAATTACAAAATAATTTGTTTTTCTCTCAAACACAGAATATTTGATTGAATAATAAAGACAAAAATAACTCCATAGGTAAGGACGTTGGGTTGTTTTAACCCAATTTTGGGCTGAAAATTGAATCATAACCCAGCGACGCTGGGTTGGGGACGCGGACGTGAAAGAGACCACGCACGTCACATCAACATCGGACGACACCAGTGCGAGAAACCACCGTTTTCTCCGCCTGAAAGAAGCGAGAAGCGAGTGAAAGACGTTACGGTAAGTAAAGATTAAAAATGTAAAGTCATAATTAATTGTTTGTGTCCGGGAGTATTTTGAGGTTTGTCGGAAATAGTCCGAAAAGAGCTTATATTGAAAAATACGCATCTTTTCGTCTTAACGTCTCTTTTACTGAACAGAAGAGGTACTTTTAATATAACGTCCGTGAGTGTCTTATGTCATATTTACAAAAGATTTGACATTATCTGCACTTTTTGAGGTGTTAATAGACGGTTATTAACACATTTACATGTTAATTCGTTATCTTATTTTTCACGGTTAAACTGAATCTAGTTTCTTAAAGGAAACGGCATTATGTAATAAAGACTAGCTTAATTATTTTGAGGCTGATGAAGTGATAATTGTTAAAAAAGTAATGTTTTGCATGTAATATTTAAGACTTGTTGAGCTTGTGTCTTAATGGCCGTGCCGGCAGTTTCTTCAGAAGAGAGCAAGTAGGGCTCACTGCAGTCCACAACATCCAGGGGGCGGGGTTGGATCCACATCTAGGGGGTGGAGATGGGGTGGATTTAGGGATCAGGGGATGGAGATGAGTAGGTTTAGGTATATGTAAGGTGGGAGGAGTTGGATCTAGATCCAACCACGCCCCCTGGATCTTGTAGGCTGCAGCTAGCAGTAGCCCCTCACTGCAGAACAAAGATCCAGGGGGCGGAGTTGGATCCACATCTAGGGTGGAGATGGTAGGTGTAGGGGTGGAGATGGGTGGGTTTAAGGATCAGGAGGTGGAGATGGGTAGGTTTAGGTATATGTAAGGTGGGAGGAGTTGGATCTAGACGCTTCTCGAAGAGAGGGAAAGATGGTTTAAGGCAAGTAAACGTCATAATTCCATCATATAATCTTTTTTTAACTAAGACTAAAAGAATGTTTGTTTTTGTAGATGTTGAAAACCAGAGATATAAGATAACTTCATTCTTTTGAGTTATTTTTAGAAAATAAACGTTTCTGTTGTCTCTTGCTTGTTTACTTCACATTTTGATGCAACAACAGTGTGATTATGTGTTCATATTTTGAAGTGAAGTGAAGTGACATACTGCCAAGTATGGTGACCCATACTCAGAATTTGTGCTCTGCATTTAACCCATCCAACGTGCACACACACACAGCAGTGAACACACACACACCGTGAACACACACCCGGAGCAGTGGGCAGCCATTTATGCTGCGGCGCCCGGGGAGCAGTTGGGGGTTTGGTGCCTTGCTCAAGGGCACCTCAGTCGTGGTATTGAGGGTGGAGAGCCTACAATCCCTGCCGGCCCGAGACTCGAACCCGCAGCCTTTGGATTACAAGTCCGACTCTCTAACCATTAGGCCACGACTTCCCCACTACATTTTATGTAAACCATTGATGTCCCTTTTTTTCTTTGCAGAATTCAAACCAACTTTGGAGTTAAAGACACAGAAGCCTGCTTGTGTGAGGAGGAGGAGGAGGCAAATTTCTCAGCTTCTTTGGAAGAGAGGGAAAGACAATTTAAGGCAAGTAAACTTCATAATCCCATGTAATCTTTTTATTTTTATTTTTTTTATTAAGAGTAAAATAATGTTTGTTTGTTTTTTGTAGATATTGATAGCCAGAGACATAGGAGAGCATCATTCTTACCAAAAAAGTCAAATTTGATCAAGTTATATTCAACAAATGTTCAATGCTTCATTTATAAACTCTAGCTGTTAATGCCATACTTTTCTGCATTTCTTCTTGCATGCATGTTACTTTTTGACTGTTTTCTCTTGTTTTTAATAAATATTTACCTTTTGAAAGTCATTCTTTGTGTGATTTTTAAAATGAACAAGATTTGTAGGTTTAATGCCTAGCTCGATTTGGGATCATTTTAGCCTAGCAATGTAGTAATTTTAAACCATAAAAAGGCAACCCAGCACGCTGGGTTAAACAATAATAACCCAAGTTGTTGGGTTAAAATAACCCAGCGCTAGGTTCGTCCCTTTTTGACCCAGTTTTTAGAGTGTGTATGCAAAAATTGGATTACAAACAAGTCAAGTTCAATATTAAAACATTTTATTATTATTTAGAAACATGGATTATATATCATATGATTTGTAATAATTCATATTTAGATATTTATCAATTATGTACACACATATAGCCTAGTTGACACATTTGATCAGATTAAAAAAATGTGGATTACAAATATTCAGATTCTATTTTATTAGACTAGATATAATTTATTAATAGTTAATGTTTTTTTAACAATTAAATTACACAAATATTAATAGTATATACTATTAAGTTTTTGTTATTTAATCATTAATTCATATAACAATTATTGTATTTACCCAAATTAGTATTAAAACCTTTAATGTAAAAAAAAATCATCCGCGAGATATGTTAATTGTTGCATATTGTAGTTCGACATATTATTTTCTCACACGCAGTATGTAGTGTGTACTGCACAGCACGCAGAACACCTCTCTACCAAGCGCAGGGAAGTGATGGGCGTCATAATCCCGATTGACGCACGCCTGAGCCAATCACCGCTCGCTGTGACGCCACGGCATCCAATAGAGTGCGAGCAGCGCTTCAGTGGGCGGATTCGATTCTGTCGCGTGAATACACACAGAGAGGCGAGGGAAAACACCGGCACGACTGTCTAAAAAGCGGATATTCTCACAACCTACAGTATAATATTACTAGCATTATTGTCGGAAGTCATTCTGTTTAGCCTGTCGAGTTTGAAATGTTACAGTTTAGGTTCTCGAGGGCGTTAAAGGAGTTTTGCAAACCCAATCTAAGGCGCCTTTGGAAAACTAGTAACGTTACAGAAAATACAGCAGCCGCCGGAGGATGCGCCTCTTCATATAGACGACCCCTGTGTACGCAGACAGATGCGGCCAACGAGAAGTGAGTAACGTTAGAGCTGAAAACCAGCTCAAAACCCCCGTGACCCATGCGAGGGGTTGATACAACCTCTCTATTATTGATATCAGCTTTGATTTCACTTTTAAACTGGATGGATTTTGTCCATTCATTCATTCATTCTTATGGGGGCCCCGCATTCTCTACAGATGATTCCCAGGCCTAGTTCACGATGATAGATGTGAAGGGTTTTTGTTGTAACTTATATTTAGAGTTTTAGATATTTTAGATTTACTATAAGGTTGTCAAGATGTTTAGGACAGAGCGCACAAAGAGAAAGAGCTTGTACAATGAACGGGGGCCAAATTCCCAGGGGCCCTTCTGATGTCCTCTGTGAATAATCGAAAAGGTGGTGCTTTTAGGGCGGATTTTGATCCATTTTAAGCATTTTTTAATCGAAACAATGCATTTCTTGGTATGAATGCAGGGTAATGGATGTTCTAGAATCTTTCAGATATATTTGACAGGAGAGCAAATGTCAAGAATCAGTAACTGATCAACCTGTATTGACTATTCTATTTCTAAAATAGTCTTTATTTGCATTAAGTATTTGGTAGACGGAATAAAATTACAATCCTTGTCCAATTCTAAAACCAAGCTGACAGCTTTTAGAAATGGTATATTTTACTATATTTTTGATTAAATTGTAAATATGTTTGCTTCAAGAAATGTTTTTCATCCTATTTTGTTATCATGAATTATTAGTATTTATAATATATTTTAATATTTTAAATTGTAACATTTAAAAAAAATGTAGGTCCCACTTTATATTAGGTGGCCTTAACTACTGTGTACTTGCATTTAAATGAATCATTTTATACAATGCACTTATTGTGTACATACATGTTTTTACATTGTACTTATATTTTAAAAATACCTATATGTAGTTACATCTGTAATTCATTTCTCTAATTACATTTATAATTACACTATTGACCCATCCCTTACACCTTAACTCACCCTTAAACCACCAAACCTGTCCCTAACCTTACCCGTATCCCACCTCAATAGCAGCAAAAGTGTTTTACAATACAATATGACCACAATAAGTACATTGTACTTAAGGCCACCTAATATAAAGTGTGACCAAAATGTATTATTTATTTAAAAGTATTATGCAAACACACACACATAATGTAATATCAGTAGTCAAAAACACTAATCAATTTTAAAATCACTCAATCTGTATCAGGCTCAGAATCTCTTTGGAACATGATAAATCGTTCAGGTTCAGATGGGGTTATTGAGTTTTAAAGCATGTTAGCTTCTGTGCGGCGTTCAGCCACTTCCTTTTCCTGTAATGACGGCATTCAAAGCTCGGAAGTGTTGAAACCGGGGTTTCCTCAGAAAACGTTTCCTCTAAATCTACTGCTCTCTAGTTGACCTTTGAGTGTGCACTGAATGTGTCAGAGTAGCATGTGCTGTCATTTTAGTATGCACTGCTTTCATTCACTGAGTATGCGTGAGTGAATGAGACAGATTGACCTTTCTTTCAGTGACTTGTGAAGGTCAGGTCTCAGCTTATTGTAACATTTGTAAGTTTACACGTCTAGGGAAACACTGTCATTGTTAAAATTGCTATTTACAACACCTTCTAAGACAGTGAGTGATGAGTTTGAAACCATCTACATAGGCAACAACTATTTGTCATACAATTAGCATGCAGGAGAATTGATTTTAGTGAAGTTTGCTGGTAGCGTGTTGCTAAGCTAACCGCTTAATACTGAAACGAGCAAATAGCACGCAGAATTTGCAAGTGAAAAAAGTGACAGGAGATACAATTTGCAATTGATTTGAGTTTGCTGTTAGCATGTTGCTAAACTTACGTCATAATATGCAAATAAAGAAATAGCACTGGAGATACGATTTGCAATTGATTTAAACAGATGTTGCCAATAGTATGTTGCTATGCTAACATTGTAAAATGCAAATAAGGAAGTAGCACACAGGAGATACGATTTACACTTGATTTTACTATAGAATTGTAATAGTTAGCTTAGTTTACTAAGATAACATTAATGCTCAAAAAAGTAGTAGCACAGGAAATATGATTTGCAATTGATTTCAAGAGAGTTTACTGTTAGCGTGTTGCTAAGCTAACATAATACGCAAATAAGGAATTAGCGTACTGGACATACGATTTGCTATTGATTTCAGATGAGTTTGCTGTTAGCATTTTGTTAAGCTAACATCGTAATATGCAAATAAGTAGTACACAGGAGATACGATTTACACTTGATTTCAGTAAAATTTTAATAGCTTAGTTTACTAGGAAATATGATTTGCAATTGATTTCAAGAGAGTTTACTATTAGCGTATTGCTAAGCTAACATAATACACAAATAACGAAGTAGCACACAGGAGATATGATTTACAATTGATTTTAGTAAAGTTTGCTGTTAGCATGTTGCTAAGCTAAGAATATGCAAATATTGAGTAAAATAGTAGGCTATGTTTTAATTAGGTTAAACTTTTTTTTATAATTAAAAAGTACTGTAATGAAGTATTAGTATTTTATGTTTGTTGTCCAGCATCTTTTTTTCCACAAAGCTGTTGAAGTGCATTCTGTGATCGGCATTTCCACATTAAATTAAGCCAAATTAAGTGTTTTAGAAGGTAGCATGATTATTTTTAGAACAGTCTTTTCAGGATCCCACATATGACGCCTAAAATGTTGCCTGTGTTGTCAGCACACTAGGATTTGGAACACTCCTTAGTGGTCATTAGAGACTGATATAAGGTGGTTGTCAATGGCAACCTCACATTCGGCCAGATGCTGAATTAATTCTGTAAAGTCAGCCCTTGCTTTTTTAGCCCAGCTGATTCATTGATTGAACACACCAATAGTTCATTTGCGAAGTCGATATTCTTTTAATCTCTTTCTCTACACATCACGCTTTCGCTTTTGTGTTCATACGCATCATATAATGCTCTCAGGCATGTTTGCAGGGCCTCGTTCTTATTCTCTTCACTGTAATTTGTGGTGTCAGGTTTCTGAGGCACATGTGCTCTGTCCTGAGGGAGTTTACCCAGTATGTGGCCTCTTGATGGCTTCGTTTTTACACCAGACAAAGCTGATGTTATTCGGATATATTTGCACCAGAGATAATTGGTGTTATGACTTAGATTTTTCACCTGGCAGAAGATAAACAGGGCGGAAAAATCCCATGTTTGCATTTAATCTCCAGAACACTGTAGCAACCAATCAGAGCAGCCTAGCATTATGTTTTTATGAGTTTTTTTGTTTTGTTTTGGTTTTTACGTTAATTACCGATAAATTTTGGATCCCAAATTTCAAATAAAGTCAAACATTGAAATATTATCCATTATCTTATTATCTGTAGATATTATCAGAATCTACAAAATTGGGAGTTTTGCTTAATGCGTAAATGTTTCCCATGCAGATTTAGCTTGTTCAAGTTCGCCATGTTAACCAACAAAAAACTGCAAATTCCACTGCACTTGTATAGTAGAAAAGACCTAGCTTACAAAAAGAGTAAAAACATCATCTTCTGAAGGACCATTCGCACCATTGACAAATTGTAATGATAATTAAAACTTAATCTTAATCATTACTGTAATTTTATGGGAATACGGAAGTCAACAACACAATTATAGATATAACGGCACAGAGAAACAATATCGTTAGAATCACAGAAGGATTCTTTCTAGTTGATGAACAATAAAAACTTGACAACCAATCAGAATCCACCCAACTTGCGCATGGAAAGTGGCAGACAACAAATCTGCAGTGCACGATTATAATAAACAGAACATTATCGTTGGTTGTTGTGGATGCTAATATAATTATTGTAATCGTTATATTTATCATATATTCATATCGGTTTCCAATTGATCATTCAAAAATATTTTTTGATCGATAATGTAAACAATATATCGTACCGTATATGTAATTTCTATAGTAAACAAATCATTTAAACTAAAATAAATGTGAATTTTACTTAGTTTAGTGGGTTTTATTGGTTTCAACACCAACCCTGTGAACACTAAAGGGAGTGTAAAATGAATCACCTCAGACTCGCTGACATCCGAGGTTTATCTGACATGACGGCACCAGCTGACACGTGAGTCTGTGTGTGTGTGTGTGTGTGTGTGTCACGCTGGCATCTCCGCAATGCATTGCAGCAGTGAAATTGTGCCAGTTTGTACCCACCATCTTGAGCCAAACGAATCCTGCGAACAGTGAATGGAAATAGTCATTTTGGACACATTACATTTTTCCAGGCTGTTCTTTTTTTAATGTGTAGTGGTATATTGAAATAGAATGGTAATACCATAGTATTTTTCAGTTTGTGGCAGCTGGTTCATTTTCTGGTGTTTTAGTTGCTGCAGGCCAAAATATGTTATAATATGCAGCAGGCCAAAATATGTTATAATATGCAATTCTGTGTGTATATCAGCTGTTTTGCCGGTTGTTTGACCAATTCTTGTCGAGGTGGAAGAAGATAATGAAGATATTGTTACAGAATCATTTCACTTCCAGGTGTTCACACACACACACACACACACACACACACACAAACAGCTGTCCCCGCAAGGATGTTTGGTCATGGTTTGTGGTTTTCAGATATTTTAATTCCCTACTTTGACTCTTTCTTTTTTTTTTTTTTACCTTTGCTTTCACACAAACACGCTCTTTTTAAATATTCACTGTACCATTCAATACAATAGTAAGACCACAAGACTTTTTTTTTATTGAGAATCTAGCAATTGTACTTGAGTGATTTCTATTTCAGCACAGAGACTGATTTTTATATATTTGTTTATTTTTTTTTTTTTTTTATGGACTAAAAACTTTGGATTTCATCCTTGATGTGAAATTTACCTCATATGTTGAAAGGAAGGTTAGATGTTGATAATGCAGCTTAAGGATGGTGATAAAATGTCCAATAAGTACAATAATTTACTGTTTTCAAACATTGTATAAGAAATAGTAGTTACGTCATGAAAAATGGTAACTATTATTTAAAAGTATAAAATGTACTGAAAGTGTTTAGTCTATAGGCTACATTTTAGAAGCAATCAAGCTAATTCTGTTTTTAGCAAGTTTTCTCATCTCGCATAACTCATCCCGTCACTAAAACAAATAAACAGTGTTTATTTAGCTGTGTCATCAAGTGGATTATTTCCAGTGTGTTTGTGTGTAAAAATAGCTGCGTCAGAAAGTACGTTTGGCGCGGTGCATTAGCGAGGATCAGAACTGAGAGCTTGCTAGGAAGTGAAGGCTTAACTCTCATGTCAGTTTGGGACGGGAGGGGTTAGGTGTCCTAGTTTATTGCCTTGCCAGGTCAGACAGCCTGCCTCAGAGCGCTGGCTATGTTTGTACACAATAGTGTGTGTCTGATAGCATCTTATCAATAGTCTGGAGTGTTGGGGGTAACACATCACAAGTTACATAATCAGATTTCTTTTTTCTAGTAACTATTAAAGTAACACATTATTTTTAAATGTACAACATATATAAATAACCTTTGGCTTTTTTGATATTAAAAACAAATAAGCAAGCCCAGCTCAGGTGATAAAAGTAACAAAGTAATGTAATGCATTACTTTCCAATAAGAGTAACTAAGTAATGCTATTAGTTACTTTTTTATGGAGGAACGCAAAATTGTAATGCATTACAAGTAACTTTCCCCAACACTAGTCTGGACTATAGGCTGAAATCGCCAAGGCCAATTTATCAACCAATATTTAAATTTTTACTGTTCTGAGATATTTTTTTTTTTGCTCTGTGTCATTTCCAAAAGTTATTAAATTATATCGGTCATTAATTAACCTATTATCTCTATTTTAATTCAATAAAGGTTAGTTTGTTTTTAAAACTTTGTTTTAGAACATAATTCATGTGTATTTATCTATATGTTTATTTATTTTGCCAGTGTTTTATGTCTTGATGTCTCATTCGTTTCTGTTTTGTTTTTTTTCTCTTTCTCTCTCATTTGGTTGTCTACGTACTTTACATTTGTTGTGTAAGTATCTGGTTCCTTTTTATTTGGTGTCTTTCTTCCAATAATTTCTTAAAAAACGCTTTGCTTGGTTTTCCCCGCTGAAGAACATTCCCATTCCGTGTTCTAGAACCACATGTATCATCCTGAAATGACATCACAATGCCTTGGTGACCATTGTTTCAACCCACAATGGATTTAAGAACAATTTTTCCGCCAACTTGAATAATGTCCAAGCACTCTTCAGTTCATTTCTGGATGGTTTGTGGTCAGAATATAAACCAGTGTTCTTTTTCCAAGCCTTATATGGGATTGTGTAGCTGTCCCAGAATGCAATCCATTGTTGGAACTTCTGAAACTTCAGTAGGAAGTTTTACTCCCAAATGCTTTAATTAGATCCCGCTTAACATATTCAAATTGCGCAAACCTGAATTGTTAAATAACCACCTTTTCTAACAGACTAACTTCTTCTGAGGAAAAATGGGTTTCAGATGATCTCACAATGCCAGTCAATTTTCCCAAATTTTACGCACAAATATGCGGATGTAGATGCATTATAGCTAGCTAATAATCAATTTAACTAATAAACAACTTGCGTAGCAAGATTCTCCTCAAATTGTTGATCTTCCTTGACAGTTTAAAAATAGAGAAAACTGACGGTATGAAAAAAAAAACGTTTATGCCAATGGCACCCCTAGTGGCAGACTTTGAAATTACGACTTGTTACTTGCATAGGATATATTTTGGTTCTAATGCTTTTTTGAAAAATATAACGTGTTTTTGAAAAATCAAATTGGTTTTACTAAAAAATAAAAAACATCTTTTGCTATCCATTGTGAAACCTACTGAGTGGCATAATGAGATTAATTCTGAAACTAGAATGACATGAAATCTCAGTATGACCTCTCCTGCTGTTGATAAACACTTTTCCTTGAATAAATCATCTGTTTTTGTTTTCTGTCTACTTACCGGATTTTCTGTGTATCTGTTCACGTCACAGGAGAAGGAAGGCAGGCATTTTGCCCAGCCTGGAAGATCTGCTGTTTTACACCATTGCAGAAGGCCAGGAGAAAATTCCAGCTCACAAGTTTACCACGGTAAAACCACACCCCAGCTGGCCAAGGAGAACAAGGCCATCGCTACCATATCTCTTATAGCACATATCTTGGTTTATAGACCAAATAGTTGTGTCTAAGTTGTGTGAGTTCATTGCGTTTTAAACAAAACACAAGATTTGTTGTAAATTTAGGCTAAATGTTGTTGCTCTTCAGGCGCTGAAAGCCACAGGTCTGCGTACTGGAGACCCTCGTCTTAAGGAATGTATGGAGATGTTAAAGGTCACCGTGAAGACCACATCAGATGGCGCTCTGGATCGACATCTCTTCAAAAAGTAAATATATTGGCTAGATTAAACTGAACCCAGTTTGCTTAAAGATCGAAATGGAAACCGACTTACAGTATTTAGTTTAATAAGAATATATTGGCTGTAGTGTCCATTTAACATATTTAGCCTTCAAACTGAAGTTGCAGTGTAATATTCAGATGGCAAAATCCCATAGCTGTTACTAAAGCATGAGGTTTTATATGTCAGCCATTTTCCAAGGACACATTAAATCAGGGGTCACTGATTTATTTGAAGTCCTGCAGCATATGAATTATTTAGTTTCACTCAGAAAATACATAAAATGGCTTAAGGCCTGAACAAAACATTATACCAGGTTTATTATTAGTGCTTGTAAAACCATAATAGAAAAACATTTCAGTTGACTAAAAAATGTTTAGTGTGAGTTGAAATACTAAAACAGCTAAAACTACATCAACTACAAATAAAGAAATAATAAAAATGACAAAAGACAATAAAATTATTCAAACTTGGTGACAACAAAACATCAAATCTAAATCAAAATATTAACAAAAGCTATATATCAATCATACTAAGATTTTATAGAATAACCTGTGGTTGTATTGTAGTTATGACAATTTTGTATTCAGTATTTAATCTTGAAAGCAAAAATCTAATAAGAAATCATGAAATAGTTTATCATAGTCAAATAATTCTGTTTTATCTTCTGTTTATCTTCCTAAAATGTTTTTTAACATTGTTCTAATGTCAGTTTGAATTTGCATGAATGTACGGATAATAAAAATAAATCATGATCTTCACTTTTCTCTTTTATCAGGTGCGTGCAAAGCAATATTGTGTTGCTAACGCAGGCTTTCCGGAAAAAGTTTATCATTCCCGACTTTAAGTCGTTTACCTCTCACGTCGATCAAATTTATGAGAGCGCTAAATCACTGTCGGGTGGCCAGGTACGCTTATAATCCAACACAGTGTGAATTTTTGATGCTATTTGTTTACAGATTGTTTTACATTGTGTTTTGTCATGTGTTTGTCGTATTAGGTGGCAGATTACATTCCTCAGCTAGCGAAATTTAGCCCTAATCTCTGGGCCGTTTCCCTGTGCACTGTAGAAGGCCAACGGTGAGATTTCTATCTTTAGTACAATTGCTACATTTGTTTTGATTTTGCTTGATTTGTATTATTTTCTGGTGAACAATTACATTTATCAAACATTTATGCTGAGCTCTGTCGAAAATCTAAACTTGACATTACAGATACACTGCGGGTGACACGAAAGTCCCATTTTGTCTGCAGTCGTGTGTGAAACCGTTAAAGTACGCAGTTGCTGTTCACGATCACGGTACTGAATACGTGCACCGCTTTATAGGGAAGGAACCCAGTGGTCTTCGTTTCAACAAACTCTTTCTTGACGAAGATGGTAAGGATTTCTAAGATGAATGTTTTTGAAACGTGAAGAAATAGCTAGAATGAAAATACTGGTGATGTTTTATTTAATTCCAAAATCAAAAATTCAAAACAATTTAGAACATGTTTCCCTATAATCAGTGGTGTAGTGGAGGGTATACGCAGGTATACGGCGTATACCCACTTCATCAGTCGGCATTCCGTATACCCACTTCATCAGTCGGCATTCCGTATACCCACTTCATCAGTCGGCATTCCGTATACCCACTTCTAAATCCCCTCTGATGCGCACCATTCAGTAGTGTCCTGCATTAGCTAAATCACGACAGTCCAGCATATGAGTAACTAATCCAATCGCATGTGAATATGCGCAAATATGTGAATATGCGCAAACACGCAGCTTTTGGCTTCACAAGATGTTACTTGATGGACTGGAGTGATGTGGATTATTGTGATGTTTCTATCAGGTGTTTGGACTCTCATTCTGACAGCACCCATTCACTGCAATGGGTTCATTGTTGAGCATGTGATTTAATGCTAAGTTTGTCTAAATCTAAAAACTAACTCTTCTACACCTTGGGTGGCCTGAGGGTGTGTTTAGCAAATTTTCATTTTTGGGTGAACTATTCTTTAAATGTTCCCAAAATAAGCTTCATTCGTTCAAAGCCATCTTCATTTATTAATCAATTCATCTATCTGTTTTTCCAGATAAACCTCACAATCCCATGGTAAATGCTGGCGCCATAGTTTGCACCTCCCTCCTCAAGGTAAATCACATTCTCATCTTTACATCCTTCTACTGTTTAATACAATTGGAGGGGAGGTTTAATAACCTAAAAGTGCTTTGTCGAATGTTTAGCTTGATGTGTTTGTGGAGGTTTGACGTGAGAACAGCGAATGGATTTAATCTGATTACTTTCCCTCTCTCATCAGATTAAGGTTATGAATAATCATGCTGAAAGGATTATATGGAAGAGAGATACGGGAAGATAAGGGGAAAAGAGCAAACAGATGCGAGAGAGAACGAATGATGGTCAGGAATTTGAAAGGGCAGTGTTATAGAATAATAAACACTTTAGAAATAAATTGGGAGAGATGAGAGAAAGACATTGAAAATGTTTTTATTCTTCAAAAAGCATAATAAAGCCACAATCTGTAGTTAGCATCCTTGCAGGGCTCTATTTACTTGTTAACACTATTATGAATGATATTACAAACATGTATAAGCATATATTTATAACTTTTTTTGTAATTTACGAATTTGTGATGACAGTTTGTGGTGTTAAAGGTAAATCCTCTGCATGTTACGCATCTTTCTCAGGCCTGTCGGACTGGTAATATGTGATGTCTGTGTGAAGGCTTTTTGTGGTTTTATTGTTGTTGCGTATTTTACAGCATTAGGAACTGTGGGAAATTTTGACCCTCCAACAGGTCAATGACGTTGGTAATTTCCCTTTCATTTATTTGTTTTTCCTCATTGAACAAATTTCAAACCAAGCTAATGCTAAACTACATTAGCGCAAGTCTGACAAATCCATTGCTTTGACAGAAAATCAAATGTAATTGTTTCATTTCTTCAGAATCAAGCTTTATTTGTGTTTTAATTTTTGTTTTGTACTTTTAACGTAAAAATTCACGTATTTAGCAAGATACAATACTTTTTTTGTTTGCGTAAATAAACATTTCTTCAATGTGGAAAAAACTTACGAGCCTCAAATCAATGCATTACACGAGTTTCTTTAGAAATCTACTAAAACAAACTTCTAGACAACACACAGTTCAGATTTCTTGACAATTTACTGTTTTTTTAATATTTTAGTTTTGTCTGATTTTTCCACACCCCCTTTAACAACTTACATTTGTGATTCCACAGCAATAATAGTACTTACTTGGACACAAACACTGTTTGCCTTTATTTCTTTCCATGATGTTACTCCAATCTAGTTTTTCCATTCTTCATTTGAAATGCCTCTAGAGAAATGATTTTACTACAACTGTCAATCTAATTTATAGAATCTCTGTCTATAATGTCTATGTATAAATAGTTTCCTTTAACTGGAATGGCTATGCATTGAGAAGTTTGTGTGTAACTCTACAAAACATTTCATTTCTATGATATACCGCATTCATGCAGTTTGTTTTTGACTTTCAGCAAGGTGTAGGCAATGCTGAGAAGTTTGACTATGTAAGTATAATAGTACAGTGTAATCCTTTTTAGATTCTTACTGTTAATCATGTTGAGAGCTGCGGAATTTAATTAAGTGTTTTGTTTTAGGTGATGAACTTTATGAAGAAGTTGGCAGGAAATGAATATGTTGGCTTCAGCAATGCTACGTAAGTGATGCTAATAGCAGTGAAATTTTAGATATTTCTCAATTAAGTAAACAGTCAATAATAAACAACAGAAACACTGTAAATAATAGAACAAAAGAAACACTACAAATATCTAACTGTAATATTAAAACATTTCAGAATTGAAAATATTCAAGTAATCAAATGTTGCTTACCATTTCTTTAGAATTGTTTATGAAATTTGCCAGCAATATATTTGGGAAAATTGAAGGAAATTGAGTTGAAGTTGCTTTAAGTACTTTCTTGTTGGTAGGTTTCAGTCCGAGCGACTGTCAGGTGACAGAAACTTTGCTATTGGTTACTACTTGAAGGAAAAGAAGGTATGTGTTTAAACATTTTATAGCAATTAGGGACCATTGAAAATTCACTAAAAACATTACTTTATTTTTTTCTCCCCATACTTGCAGTGTTTCCCAGAGGGTACAGATATGATCTCCATCCTGGACCTTTACTTCCAGGTTAGTATAAGTTAAACAGCCTTTTTCGTACACAGTTTGGAAATGAGTGTTGAATAAGTTTATAGCTGCCAGTAGACGTAGGCTTCCAACAATTAAGAAATGTATTATTACAATTTTTTTATCAACAAGATTTGGAGAAATGTAACATTACATCACTTGCTCACCAGTGGATCCTCTGCAGTGAATGGGTGCCGTCAGAATGAGAGTCCAAACAGCTGATAAAACATCACACAAAGTAATCCACACCACTCCGGTCCATCAATTAACATCTTTTCAAGTATAATGTTGCATGTTTGTAACAAATTAATCCATCCTTAAGACATTTTTCACTTTAAACCATTGCTTCCATCTAAAATATGAGCGACTGGAGTGGTGTGGATTACTTTGTGTGATGTTTTATCAGCTGTTTGGACTCTCATTCTGACGGCACCCATTCACTGCAGAGGATCCACTGGTGAGCGAGTGATTCAAGATCTATATCACAGGTGGCCTGAGGGTGAATACATTTTCAGCATATTTTCATTTTTGGATCAGCTATTCCTTCAAGCATGAATATTTATTTATATATGAGTAATATATGATCAAATGTATTTTCTTTTCTTTTGTTTGTTTAGCTGTGCTCTATTGAGGTAACCTGCGAAAGTGCCAGTGTGATGGCAGCTACCCTGGCGAATGGCGGCTTCTGTCCAATCACGGGCGAGCGTGTGCTGAACCCCGAGGCTGTACGAAACACTCTGAGTCTCATGCACTCCTGCGGCATGTACGACTTTTCCGGACAGTTTGCTTTCCATGTGAGTTTCACACGTACACACCTGGGGAAATGTCTGATGGTTTTACTTCCAAATATAAGACGAACATTTTCACAATCTGCAACAAACTCAGATTGTCCATTGTGTTGTAGGTTGGTCTCCCGGCTAAATCAGGTGTTTCCGGAGGCATCCTGCTGGTGGTGCCCAATGTGATGGGCATCATGTGTTGGTCTCCTCCTCTTGACAAACTGGGCAACAGCGTGCGAGGAATTCAGTTTTGCACGGTACTAAATCTGTATAATCTCAGTTGTTGCAATCATGTCTCTCTCACTCGCATTGATTTAAGTTTTCTTTTTTTCTTTCAGGATCTGGTCCAGCTCTTTAATTTCCACAACTATGATAATTTACGCCACTTTGCCAAGAAACTGGATCCACGCCGAGAGGGCGGAGAGCAGCGGGTGAGTGACAGATCTGTCCTTCCAACCACAAACAGCATGCAAATGATGCAACTAGGGGTGGGCAATAACACGGCATACATTTTTGAATATTGCTATACAAAACAACTATTAACTATTACGTTCATAGGGTCAGTAAGATGTTAGATAAAAAAAGGTATGTCATTGTCAATATGTAATTGACTTTCTGCTAAGCCACACCCCCACCCTTAATTACTCTTGCTATCAAGCTATCGCTATCAAGTTTTCCTACTAGTGCTTACTTTTAAGTCAGCACATTTATATATATTATACAGTAGTAGTTTTTAGTTTTATACACATAGAAAGTTAATAAAATGTTGCAGAGCAGATAAAATAGTGTTTGTATGTGTGTAAAAATACAAACCCATGTATATCCCACCTCTAGATGCAACTAATGCAAATAATCTTATAACACTGTCATTTTGTGAGTGTGTGCGTATGTACTGATGGATGTGTACTGGCAAATCAAATAATGCTAAGTGTCCTGCAATCTTATCCTCTGTTTTTAAACATTTCAAATGCATATTTCTTTTACTCTTCATTTTCTGCCCTCTGCTGGAGGACCAGCGTACTCTCTGCTTTTAAACACCACTACCATCCATGTGCCTTAATTTAAGATGCTAAATATTTTACTGCTTGATTTACATATAACTGCTAATGTAATCCAAATATGGCCGTTACACTTCTTCACTTGAAAATAACTCCTGAGAAAAAAACTCGCTGTTCTGATTGACTGGCTTGCTTAAGTTTCCAACGTTTTTCTGTTTTCTTCTTTCTCTACCATCCATACTAATCCAAGCAGGAAATTCCATGATGATATAATCTAATCTGATAATCTATCCATGTCCATATTGGTTGAACCGCAGCAACAGCAGCAGCAGAATCTCGAACCGATGGACTATACGAGCCTTCAGAAGGAACTAGCGCTCACAGACAAAGTGTGGAAAAAAGTCTGTCCTTCCGAAACAGATGAGGACAGTTCCACCACTGTAGTCTATAGGATGGAAGGCATGGCGGAAAGAAACTAGAAGAGAAGATGGCGCAACCCAACTTCCATGTTTTGTCAGCCCATCATCCAATCACTTTCTTTGGTTAATCAGTCTGGGATTAAAGAGGTTGTTATTTTTTGTTTTTTAGAACTGTCTTTGTTTGTTTGTTTTAGTTGTTTTTGGTTTGGTTTGTTTTTTGACTTGTTTTAGTTGGTTTGGGTTTTTTATTTTTTTATTTTGTTGTAGATGGTTTTATTTTGTCGTCTTAGTTTTGGTTTTGTTGGTTCTGTGTTTTTGTTTCGCTTTATTTGTTTGTTTGTGTAGGTTTTGTTGGTTTTTATACTATAAAGCAAGCCAAAGACCTCACATGCAATTTGTTTACTTAAAAATTAAGGTCAGTAAGGCCCAAACAATGCAATATGATATCAGTATCTGGGTAATGATACAGTAATATTGTGATTCTTTATTATATTTTTATTAAAAACTGTAAAAAAAAAAAAAAAATAGCTGTAAGACGGTCATATATTTACTGTTTTCCCATACGTTCTCCTTTACTAGATTTATGTTAATAATTTATTTACAAGCACATTATTCATAGGCTCAATGTCTGAACCAGCCAGACACGGCAGCATTGAGTTTTGATCTTGATGACTTCTTAAAGTTTCAGGAAACAATAAGTACTTTTATAAAAAAAAAAAAATGTGTTGCTGCTAGCTCCACAAAAATAACATGCTTTTAAACCATACAGAGTTCTAAAAAGGAAAACTGATGCATAACCATCAAATATTTTTTATTTTATTTGTACATAATTACATTATTATTTTTCATTGGACCCCTTTTTTTACCTAATGTGATGTCTAAATGTTTGTTGAATGTATGTTTTGGTTAACTTATTTCAGTCAGTATTCAAGTGAAGAAAAATATGTAAATGTATTTGAAATAACTGTTTATTGTAAACAGACAAAATTTGTGGAACTTTATAAATTCTGCAGTCCTCTGAAAAATATAAAATATATATTTTATCATGTGTACATCATAAAAGGAAGGAATTCAGACATTGTATTACAAATCAAATCAAACAAGTGATTAACGCTTACCAAAGCGGAACTGGTAGACTGATCAGATGATTGTGTGACTAGTGGTTTCACAATCCACATTTCATCCTGTGCTCAAATCAGCTACAACTGTAACCCAGGTTTCACTTGAATTAAATATATACTGTAGGTTTTTCATTGTACTGTCAGTTTAAAGAATCATTTATCTTTCTGAAACTGTGCCTCTTGAAATCCAGGAATGTGCTTAAAGATTACTGAATTATAAGTTACTTTCCATTGAGAAATGTTTTCAACTTGCTACCATTTAAACCGACTACTTGAACTTGATGTTTTATTTTAGTTTAGTTTTTCTTTCCAGTATTATCACTGACTTTATGAAATGTGACAATGTGAAAAATGTGCAACTCTTTAAAAACCTTTCGTTTGTGCCAATAAGGTTTCTTTAAAACTAGGTTTTTTTTTTTGTCATTGTGGTTTAATAAATGATTGATAAACACACATTTCGTTTAACTTGGTGTGTATTTTGTTTCTTTATCCCAGTTTTGAAAACATTGCAACTGTGTTTTTAAGTATGTGTTCGTTTGGTTTAACTGGCCTTTTGTTTCACACGTTGTATTTTTTTGCAGAGCCCAAATGTGACCCAATAGGTTTTGCGAGCTTCTAGCGATTTGTGCAAAGTTCGCAACGATAGGATATCATCGCAATGCCGCTAATGCACCACAAACGACTCCTTTGTTTTCTTCCAGGTCAAGTCGGTTATCAACCTGCTGTTTGCAGCCTACACTGGAGACGTGTCGGCTCTGAGAAGGTACCGCTCCACCAACAAATCCTGTTTTTTGCATTTCTGAACACAATTTGTGCAGTTTAAATCTGAAGATTCTTACTTCACGTGTCTTTGCACAGGTTTGCGCTCTCGTCGATGGATATGGAGCAGAGAGATTACGACTCTCGGACGGCCCTTCATGTAGCTGCTGCTGAAGGTGGAGTGCCAGGAACTCATCAAACTCTGCAGCTATAGATATTATCACGCTCTTCAACCCCCAGACTTGCTGACATGCTGCTTGTTTCATCTGCCTGACCTCATTTTCTCTCTGTGCTGAGTGGAAATCATTCTAATATGCACTTTTGTGGGTTTCAGGTCACGCTGAGGTTGTACGTTTTCTTCTAGAAGCTTGTAAGGTGAACCCGGTGCCCAGAGACAGGTAAGAATATGAAATGCTACAACACAGATCTTGTTTTGTGGCATATCTGTTAAAACCAACTATATGTGAAAAGTAGGTCACAAAATGAGGTTAGACTGTTTGCAAAACAGCAATGTAATAAAGCTGTATTCAAGAAATGATCTCTTAAGACCGTCTTGATTTGTTTATTGTTAGCTATTTGAAATATATTTTCATACATTTTAAATTTTGCATTCATGTGTCAATTCATTGTGTTTAAATATCCATAAGTTTAATTTAATTTCAAATTTTTTCTCACCCCATTTTATTTATTTTTCACACAAAGAAATGACTTAAAATGATAATCAACAGCACACAACAGATGCTGTTCCTTTAAACTTGCTGTTTGATCCCTATACAGGTGGGGTAACACTCCCATGGACGAGGCCATTCATTTCGGCCATCACGATGTCGTAACAATCCTACAGGACTATCACAACACCTACAGCCCCAAGGAGACCACTGCTGACAGCGACAAGGAGACGGCCGAGAAGAACCTGGACGGGATGCTATAAAGATGATCTTTCGCGTTAAAACACTTCAGATTTTTCCCAGTGAGTCGGTGTCTGAGGTATGCATTTGAGAAGAAAACATACAAAACACAAAAAAAGTCTTTGGGCCCCTTTACTCTGTTTTGTGGTGTGTGTGTGTGTGATGTGTAACCTCCGTTAACATGGTAAGTTTGTTTTATCTTACACTCGGGGGAATGTAGCCTTATAAAGGTCTTATTTAGCTGTATCACCAAGTAAACATACAATATAAATTTAATATACTGAATACAAGTATATATGTGTGTATTATATAAGTGTATATATAGTTAATGTACATTCATTTATGGTTTGAGAACCTTCATAGAAGTATAATGATGTCAAATAGATATTGAAGAACAGGCAGCTTGACTGGAGAAGGTAGCATTGGGAGGGATGTGTCATTCTGATTTATTTGTTTTTATCATTTTACCCCTTTTCATTATCCTGTAATTTAGTCTTAATTTAGTTATAAATCAACATGAAGAACAGTTGTAGTTCTTTACGCCTTTTATTTGTTTATCATGTTCCAAATGACACTGTTCTTTGATTGTCAAAAAAATTGCACTTTTTTATTTATTTGTCTTTCAATATCTTTTTTTAATTAAATTAAAGTAACACTTTACATTAAGTTTTTTTTTTCCTGAATAAGTTTTACAATTACAGTTAACATTAGTTAATTTAGGTATCATACTAATAATTAACGGAATTGATTAATCTAGGAATTAAGAAATATACTCTTGTTCAAAATAGTTTATACTATTTATTTAAATTTTATCTAATAAGTAGTATCTGTAGAAATTATCAATAACAAAGATTAATAAATGTTGAAAAAGTATTATTGTTAATTCATGATACACATCTACCTAATGTTAACCAACTGAAACTTATTGTGAAGTGTTACCGAAATTACTTTTGAGCACTAGAAGGACCATTTTCCACCCGTATGTTCATTATACTACAAGAATTTCCTGTATTTGATACCTTGTATAATTTACAATAAGTTTAAATTTGTTAACATAAGTTAAGTGCCATCAAAATTGCTTTAAAACTCCAGAAGGCCATTTTTATACCTGCCTGTTCAATGTACTACAGGAATTTCCTGTATTTGATAGCCATCTGCCTAACTAATGTAAAAAAAATTAAACTTATTGTAAAGTGTTACTTACTTTACAATTATCTTAAAGCACCAAGAGAAAAACATTCATACCTGCCTGTTCATTGTACCACAGGAATTCCTTGTAGTTGATACCTATATACATAATGTTAACCAAAACTTATTGTAAAGTGTCACAGTAATTACTTTAAAGCACTAGAAGGACCATTTTCTTACCTGCCCATTCATTGTATCACAAGAATTATCTGTATTCAGTACCTTTATACTTCACAGTTGTTAACATTAGTGAAGTGTCACTAAAATTACTTTAAAGCCCTAGAAGGACATTTTTTGTACCCAAACTTTCATTGTACTACAGGAATTCCCTGTATTTGATACTTATCTGCTTAACTTTGAAACGTCTTGTAAAGTGTTACCAAAAATACTTTAAAACACCAAAAGGAAACTTTTCGTACCTGCCCATTCATTGTACTTCACAAATTTCCTGTATTTGATACCCGTCTACTTAACTAATGTTAACAAATTAAAACATTGTAAAATGTCACCAACAACTTGTAACTTTAAATTGTTACAAAAAATTACTTTAAAAATACTCGAAAGACGATTTTCCACCTGTTTGTTCATTGTACTACAAAATTTCCTGTATTTCATACTTGTATAATTTATAGTAAGTTGTATTAACATTAGTTAAGTGTCACAAAATGTATTTAAAGCACCAGAAGGACCATTTTCGTACCTGCCCGTTTAATGTACTACAGGAATTTCCTGTATTTGATAGCTATCTACCTAACTAATGTTAACAAATTGAAATTTATTGTAAATGGTTACCAAAATTACTTTAAAGCACCAAAATGACAGTTTTCCTACCTTCCTGTTCACTGTACTACAGGAACTTCCTGTATTTTTGAGCAGGAATGTTTTTCAATACTTAAGCAACATGGAAATCCTGGCAGTTGCTTAATTGTTATGTGGAAAACCAACACAAGTAACATCCAACTGGGTTGCAGTGTCACCTTTGGTTCTTCTGCAAGATATTTAAATCCAGGATGTTTAAATGGATTTATTGTGTGATTTAGTTTAGCAATCATATGGAAAAAACCAAGCAAAAAAATCATTTTCTGTTTTATTCTCAGTACATGATGAAATAACATTGAAAGCCGAAAATAAACAAACAAAAATGCACTGGAAATAACGCTGACTGCTATGGTCAAAATGCAGTCTAAACATGTCCCATCAGTTGTATAATTTGGTGAAGTATCTTCATAAACGGTTGGTTTCATGTCTATAAGCACATGTTGTATGCGACCAAAAGCATTTTGGTCCATTTTTGTTGCATTGTGTAATTTCTTGTTTTTGCGGAGAAAGCTGTTACGATTTTTTTTCTGCATTTGTTTATTACTATGAATGTATTGCGTTGTTGTTGTTGTGATATTTCCTTTTATTATTTAAATATGCTATGCTGTAGATGTTCTAGGTTTGTTTGAATTTAATGTCAAAGTTGATCAATATATTCCACACAAGAAATACTAGATAAAAACAATAAAGACTTTGAACATGCATAGCTTTTGATATTAATTTTTCTTATCTTGTAGCTGTACATGCATCACACAGATATCCATTCAATTAATATCTCAAATATCAAATTTTTTGCAATTTTAAAACATATATGCAATGTTTTTTTTAACGTTTAAGTTTTTTTAAACGTTTTTCACAAGTTCGTACACAATATCTTTTATTTCGCCTATGTGGGGTTTGCGTTTTGATGGTCTGTGCCGAAAGTTTCTAAGGTGCAGATGTTTAACTTGTTCAAAACAAGATGGATTACCACAGTAATAAGTTTCTATCATGTCGAAAACAAATAAGACAAAAACAAATATTGCTCTGTAATTAAACAGCAGTACAATCCAGTGCAAAACGTGAGAAATGGCATAAAGTACATTAAAGTGAACACAACACTAATAGAGCACCAGCAAGTTAAGGAAAATCTCAAGAAAGCTGGTCTTTTTTTCACATATTTGGAAACGGTGTTAGGAAAGTAAACGCCCAACAGCTTAAAATGTTTAGTCAGACCTGAACTCTTGCATGTCATAGTTCTTTCTGGATGAATCTTTTGGGTCTTTTATCCCAAAACCAAACAGAAGAAACAAACACAGAATCTAAAACTTGCTAAAAGAAAAGAAAACCTATTTTAGGACCATTTTTGTTGAGGACCATTGTTTTTTGTTGTTGTTTTTTTTCATTCCCATTTATTTGCATAATGTATTTTTATTACTGCAATATACTAATTTTGTTATTACAGTTAAGTTCATGTACTACAATAATTTATTCTGATTTGAATACAAAAATCCAAGTACGACATATACTGAGCTTATGTAATGTTTTAATGAAAAGTTTTTTCACATTAAATAAAATATTTGATTGCATTACAGTAAATGTTAATTAAACTCTTAAAAAAATCTTAGTCCTAAAAATAGGTTTAATTTTTCTTTACAGAAAATTAGACTTTGTGAAATTTATCCATCTAGCTTTTTTGTTCACTTTCTCCTCTGTTTTCCATTACTTGGCATCTAAGAAAATGAAGTGCTATACTAAATGAAGTGCTATTCATACACGACTTCACTGTCTAAAGCGTTGTGAATGAGTGCTGTGGTAACAGTAGCATTACTATGGGCGTTAATTTGATCTGTTTGGTTGCCTTTATGCTATAGTTGACAGCGTGTACAGTGTTTTTCAAATAACGTTAGAATGAAAAAGAGAGGACAACTAAACCCAATGGCTATACCTCGAAAAGATTTTCCTCTTTCATTTGCGTTATAACAGAAAAGACACCGAATGAAGGAAACATTTATATTTTTTCTGCATCATCTGTCCTTTCGGGTCACTTACGAGAGACTGAAGTCTGAGGTCTGTGAAAAAAAACAGTATCAGAATCTATTTAAATTTTAGATTCATATATACATAGGAATAATAGTCCTCTACCTCAAGAGTTAACGAATCGGTGACATATCGGTTCTGAAATAAAGAGAAATGGAGAATAAGTGCTGTTAATATTTTAAGTATTTCTTTAAATGATACTGTAAATGTATAATTCTCATTTTTCATACCATGCGCTCCAGCTCGCCGTAAACTTCGGGCGACATTGGCATGAGTGTGTCGTTATAGTCTTGTGGCTGCCTAAAATTAAGTATTTAAAAGCAGTTATTTATGCAATCCTGTTTGGTAGCAGAGAAATTACATTTTAAAATGAATCTAATCGATTCATTTTGTGTTTTTTTTTTTTTTACTTAATCAGAATGGTTCGAAATTTGACAAACGTTTTTACGCTTGCTATGTGAACACACAAAAAAAATTAATTAACATGGGGATGATTTGAAAAGGTTAAACGGTCCTGAAAAAAGTAGTCAAACTTATGGTGTGTGCACACCAACACCGAATTCACGAGTTCCCCCAGAGATGCAATTAGTGTGGACAGCAGCCAGAGACGGGCGTTGATAACCCCCCAAATTTGCAAGGCTTAAGGTTGAACGGGTGCTGGACGTCACTTGGAGTAGAATCATTGCGGTGGTATCTGGAAAGAGTGAGGCTTCTGTGGAGGCGGGCATTGCTGCGGCAGTATCAAATGAAGCGAGCACTGCTGCGGCAGTATGGAAATACGGATGCAAGCTCCTGCAGGAGCAGACACTGCTGCGGCAGTGGAGGAATATAGAAAAGGCTCCTGCGAGAGCAGTCACTGCTCCGGCCGTGGGGAAATACAGATAGGGCTCCTGCTGGAGCAGACACTGCTACGGCAGTAGAGGAATATAGAAAATGCTCCTGCGGAAGCAGTCACTGCTACGGCATCTGAAAAGAGAAGGAGGCTTCTGTGGCACATCGGCTGGTAACGTTAGACACTTTGAGAGAGGTGCCTAGCAGTACGCACTTCATATATGAATTAAATAGCTACTTATGATTGTTAAGGATTACTGTTGGTCCACTGTGATCAAGAGTGAAACTTCCCTTCCACTGTTGATCTTAACCACACAACAAAAAATGTATCTTATCCGACTTATCTATCCATTTATCAAAATGAAATGAGTTAATTAAGTACAGGTAAAATGCTGGTGAAAATACGGAAGGTTTGAGTGATTTCAGTGTGTATTCTGAGCACTTGCATCATGTTACAAAATGACATTAACATCCAATGATGCTGCGATGTCATTTAACAACTTTAGCAACAAATGATCTGACTTCAGCAATTTTTACCTGAAAATTATTTGGCCTTTTTACCTTAAATTTTTATTTTATTTTATTTTACACTGGTGGCCTGCACCGCTAGTGGTGGCAGCTTTGCGTTAGCATCTGGAAACCGAAGTAAGAGGCCCGGCTGTTTACGGCGCTGAAAGGCTGAGCCGAAGCGGGAAGCGAGTGAGGCTTTGCTGCGATGAGAACTGGGGTTGTTGAAGGCTCGTTGACGAATAGCTTGTACAGATCTGTTTGTTTATCCTCCGCGAGTACGGAGCATCGGAATTAATCAGCGTTTGCCTCTGGCTTAAATACAGTCCGCTTTCCGATCAGAGGAATTGATGGCGCGGCCAAATGATGCAAGGATGCTGGGGAAGTTGGAAGTTTCAGCGGTGGAAGCCAGAGGTTAAGGCCCGGTGTCGGGGAAATCTTGTGGCTGGCAGCGATGGAGCCTGGGGCTCGACGACGATGACTGGCGGAGGAGGAGTGCTCCTGGGGCCGGTGGATTTGCTGCAGAGGATCCAAAAATCTTGAGTATAGGTCTCGTTGTTGATATAATGGAAAAGGAGCGATGATGATGGTAAGACATGCTTGATTATTTATAGGGGTTCTCTCTTGCGCTGATTGGATAGATGGTGTAATTCCTAATGATGAATTGGCCATGTTAATTATCTGTGTGCTCCTCCCGAAATTTGTTTATAAAACATCACTTTAAGTATTTGCGCAAGTACATTACATACAATGTCGATGCAAATAGACGCAAATTCTTGCCAGGCGACGAGAATGATGCAAATTGGCCAATGCGAACGGCCAATGCGATTGCTGCGAACGCAGTATTATCAACCTCAAATTTGGAACACATTGTTTAGATTTATGGCATTGATTTTCATGCAGTTTTAGAGTAAAACACTTTTCGGAAAATATATATATTTCACATAAAATGTTAAAATTGTATGTTGTATATTTTCCATAATTAACTTCTTGAACTTTTTTAACTTTCACTTTCACAATTTTTTCGCTTTAGCAATAATCTGACAGGTTTCTTCTTTAAACAGAGGCCAAACGTAAGCACCAAAGCATTCAAGGTTTACAACAGTTTAAGTTGGAAATTTTCTTTTCAGGTCTATACAGGTAATACATGGATCATAACTATTCCATAAATATAATTTAATCCCTAAAATATCCTAAAATTACAAAATATTAAATAAAAAAACATTGAACTAAAATATAGAATATTCATTTGACCACTATGCAAGCAGCATCAGAGGGTTAACACTGACTTACATTTCAGAGATGGAGATGAGAGTGGTGCTGATGTAGCCCTCATGAAGCTTCTCCACATCCATTGGTTCTTGCTCTGGATAAACAAAAGGATATCTTTGTATATATACACATTTTATAATACATTTATTCATATTTTACATAGTTCGCAACTGTGTATTTCTTACTGTCGGTAGGTTTGGAGTAGTATTTTTTGAAGGCCTCGTCTTTGGGTATATTGGGATATAGGAAGCGCAGAGGGTTTTCTGGGACGTTATCAGCCGCCATCACGCGATAATTGCGAATGATGTCAGGAAGTGAGACGGCAGAGAGTTCCTTCTTCGTGTAGGGCTCCACAGAGCGAATCTGTGGCTCTTCTGAACAAACACAACACCATAACTAAGTAATGAGCATTGAATTTGCAAAACAGATTTGATTTGAAGCAAAAGTTTAAGCGATACCCACATCCAAATCAGCTGTTTTTTGACGTTTTGATATCAAGACCAGATACATTTGTTTTATTTAGTGCTTTATTGTTCCACAGTGTGTCAGAGTGAAGGAACGTCTCACCGTTTGCGTCATGTTCAACCCAGCTGAACGTGATGGCTCCATCACGGTTGCTCTCGCTGAAGCGCAACAGAAATGTCCCAGAAAATTTATCATGTAGCAGAACTTTAGTTCGGTCCTTGGTCACAAAGCCCATTATACAGCTGCGAAAGATAGACAGGGTTAAAGCAGAATTCCATTGTGCAAGTCTATTACTATAAACTATTTTTGGCATCTTTTTACACTGTTTTCATTTTTGTTCTTTTTCGACGTAACTACTTCAGCTTAATTTATTTTTACTTCAGTTTTAGTTTTTATTTATTTCTAGTTAGTAATTTTAGCGATTAAACAAACTTATTTCAGTTATTTGCCAAGGCAACATTAATAATTTTTTCAAGTGCAAAACAGTTTAAGACATGCTTTCTTGGGGTGTTAAATAATGGCGCAAATACCAGTTATTTAACGAGCGTAAACGTTAGTAAATATTGTTGCGTGATTCATATGAATACTCTTCTCCCATAAATTTTGCGTCTGAAAGGGAAACGCCTACAAATGCATATTCAATAAGGTCAGGTCAGGCATATTCAATAAGGTCTTTATTTTAGTTCGTAAAAGGGGCCTACTAAAGTTTTTTTTATTACTAAAGAATAAAAATGAAAGTTATTCATTTTAGTGCTATAGCTTAAACTTATTAAACTTACAAAAAAATTTTTAATAGTTTTTGTTGACCGCAATAACCCTGGTATTTGAAATGACAGCTGTTCAAAATGGTCAGACAGACCAAGGTGGTCCAAGTGATCAACCATCTAGACCAGCTAGAACCATATAAGATGTTGTTCCTAGCTGGATTTTCCTAATTCAAACATCTGGTTTCTTACCCATCATCCCACAGACTCAGCAGGTGTCTCTTTATTAAGTCCAAAATTCCTTCAATCCACAGCCAGAAGGTGAAGTTCTTTTCACTGCCAGACTATATCAAACACAAGTCTCAAATCAAATCACTTCTAAACAAACAGCGGGAACTTGGAAATTTCGACTTAATGTATAAACTGATCAGTAAAATAAAAAATCTTGTATAGGCCAACCTTGCAGAATTTATTCCAAGGAATCTGAGCTTCAGGATCCATCACCGCTTTAGGTCCTGTTGGCCCAAGTTTGAATGCTTGTGCATTTAGTTCATCTGTTCCAAGAGAATTAGTCGTGTTCAGTGTGAAGTAAGTGTATTGTACTTACCAAGGAGTTTGGTACCCAGCATGCTTAACTGTTCTTGATTAAGACCCCTTTTGGTGATGGAGGAGAACTGCCAGCTCAGCACCTCCGCTAGATGCCCCCACGTGGCTGAAGGAGGAGTCACGAAGAACGAAAGGTTCTGGAGACGAAACAATCACAGAAAATGGAAGTTCAAGGCAAGTCAGAACCTGTGGAAAAGCCTCCAGAAATCTATTTTGTGATGCATGTGGAGCTTATATCTAATACTAAACCATTAGTGTTGAGGAGGACGTACTTTTATTTTTATATTTTCACTTTATTTTAGATTGTTAAATGTGCTTTTGTCATTCTTATTAGTTCTTGTTCTTTTTCAAATATTTATCTATTTTAGGGGAAGTCGTGGCCTAATGGTTAGAGAGTCGGACTCGTAATCGAAAGGTTGCGAGTTCGAGCCCCCGGCCGGCAGGAATTGTAGGTGGGGGGAGGGAATGTCCAGCGCTCTCTCCACCCTCAATACCACGACTGAGGTGCCCTTGAGCAAGGCACCGAACCCCCAATTGCTCCCCGGGCGCCGCAGCATGGCTGCCCACTGCTCCGGGTGTGTGTTCACGGTGTGTGTGTGTGTGGATTTGTTCACTACTCACTGCTGTGTGTGTGCACTTGGATGGGTTAAACGCAGAGCACCAATTTCGAGTATGGGTCACCATACTTGACAATACGTCACGACTTTACTTTAGTTTAATTTATTATTATTTCAGTTTTAGTTTAAGTTTTTATTTACTTCCAGTTAACAATTTTATTGTTCAACTTAAACATTTTTTCTGGTGTTTGCCGAGACAACACTTCAAAAAATTTTAATCTAACACTTATATCTTTATTTTTCATTTTATTTCATTTTTTAGAAATTGTGTTATTTTTTTCATATTTATATTTGTTCTTTTCAAAACATTTCTATTTAGGTTTCATTTATGTTTATTTCCGTTACTTGCCATATCTAATTTATCATTTAGTTCAAGTTTTTCATCTAATATTTATATCTCCATAGTCATTTTGGTAAAATAATAAGTTTCTATGTGCTTTTGTCATTTTAATTTCTATTTATTTATGTATCATTATTATTATTATTATTATTTAAATATTACTATTTTGGTTTAATTAATTTTTGTTTTAGTTCAGGGTTTTTCCCCCACAGTTAGTCATTTTAGTGCTTTACTTTAAACTTGTGTTTATTTTGGTTTAATTTATTTAGTTTTAGTTCAGTTTTACTTTATTTCAGGTTAGTAATTTTAGTGTTTCGACTCAAACTTATTTCAGTTATCTGCTATTTCATAACTTTAGTATTTAAATTTTTAATTTTAGTAAAATTCTTAGTAATTGTATGTGCTTTTGTCTTTTTTTTTTATAAATATTACTACTTAAGCTTAATTTATTTTTGTTTTAGTTAAGGTTTTTGTTCCCAGTTAGCAATTTTAGTACTTTTAAAATTGTGTTTTTAAAACATTTGTATTTAGGTTTAATTAATTGTTACAGTTTTACTTTATTTCCAGTACATTTTGTGCTTCATCTTAAATATGTCAATCATTTACCAAGGCAACCTTTCTAATTTTTAAAGTTTATATTCTAAAATAAATTTTAAGTTGAATTTTAGTGTAATTTTCAGCCATATTATGTACGTAACAGTAGTGTTGAAGTGGACTTACCTTTGGCTCAGAAGTCAGCATGTTGTACCACATGATGGAGGCCCATCCACTGGGTAGCTGACTGACGTTGGAGATCACGACTATAGGCAGAGATGTATTCTGAAGATGGAGAGAGAGAAGAAAGTGGATGATGATCATGTTTTGGTGCTGTTTATGTTTTTAAACTCGCTTGTTCTGAAGAATCTTCTGACCTCAAAGTTCATGACCATTCCAGACCAGCAGAGCTCAGCCTCAAAGGTGATGGAGTGAAGTTCCTCCGTGACGATCAGAGGGCCCTGATGAATGTTTAAGAAAGAATTTAGCCATAAATGGCAGTTTGAGGTGTTGTTCTACCAAGTTTAAAGCTTGACTATGCAGAAGTTCAAAAGTGATGAAGAGGTAAACAAAGAGGGAATTGCATTTCTGCTTGTTTCTTACACAAAATGATTATATGACTTCAGAAGACTAGGAAAGTTATGGAGTTATGGACTACTTTCTTGATCATTTTTATGTGATTTCCAGAGGTTCTTTATGTTCCACATAAGAAAGAAAGTCATGCAGCTTTGGACCAACATCAGGGTGAGTAAATTATGACAGAATTTGCCAAATTTAATGACAAGAAACAAGAAATGTGTACTTCTATTCTGCAAGGATGCATTAAATTGATCAAAAGTGACAGTAATGACATTTATGTTACAAAAGATTTCTAAAAAATGTTGTTGCACTTTCTATTTATCAAACTATTCTGAAAAAAAACTATTTCCACAAAAATACTAAGCAGCACAACTGTTTTCAACATTGATATAATAATAATAAATGTTTCTTAAGCAGCAAATCAGTGTATTTGAATGATTGAATGACACTGAAGACTGAAATATTCAGCTTTGTATCACAGGAATAAATTACATTTTACAATATTCAAATAGAAAATACTTCTTTCAAATTGTAACTATTTCATAATATTACTGTTTTTTTTTTTTTTTTTTTTACTGTATTTTTATTAAATAAATGCAGCCTTGGTGAGCAGAAGAGACTTTTTTCAAAAACATTTTGAACTCACCTCACTTGTTCTGTTTCCAGTAACTTTCTTCTCTTTCAGTTGCTGGAAAGTAAAAACTATTTTGTTACTGTTACTTATTATTTGACTAAATTATGACTAAACTGGAGCTACGCTATAATTTGCTACTTTTCTTTTCAGTTTACCAGATGACGGAATTCTGCTGCCATCCCATTGGATTCCTCCATGTTCATCACCTTCATGGCCGTTCCCAAGATGTTAAACATGCGAAACCTAAAACAGGAGCATTACTACGTAAGTGGAATTTTCGTTTTTAGGGTAACTGTACCTTTAAAATAGTATCCGAATAAGGAAATTATGTAGGACACACCCTTTCCGTTTCTCAACGATATCCCTGAAAGGTGAAATGAGACATGTTAACACAATGAAATTAATCTTGAGTGTTTTTTCTGAATGTATGCTGCGCTAAAAATGCTAACCAGACGAGTGAATCATTAGTAATGTAAAAATAAACTGTATTTTACTAAACATGTACACTAAATGACTAAGTCCTCTATGATTTATGGTTGAGTCAGAGTGTGTAGAACACTTACTTGTCGAATTGCACCTTCACCCGAACAGTGTGGTTGAATTCCTGAAGTTTTATGAGTAGCCTGGAGCACAGAAATTGTGATTCATCATTCATCAAATGAACATTATCCAGCCTTTAATTCCAGAGAAATGCGAATCATCTGCTGTGTGTTTACAGTTACCGTAATTTGAGGGTGAACAGAACACCTGTCTTCAGCACTAAGGGTCTTTGCAGTTGGGTTGGCATGCATGGCTGTCTCTCGACTACCAAGGAGCTGAAAAAACACACAAATTAAAATGATTCATTGTCAGTGATGCTTTTCAGCAGTGGTGTGTCAAGCAGAGTAGGTTTCTTACTTCGTGATGAGATTTTTGAGGTTCAACATGATCCTGTCTTCCAGAGTGCTTTTGCTGAGGGTGATGGGATCCTTCTCATATGTCAATTTCTGCTCCAGCTCCAGAAGTTTCTTGAGATGCTGCCTAAGCTGAAGCAGAGATTCTCCTAGAGAAGTAAACCTGAGGGGAAAAACAAACACAACACAAAAATATGTGATTTAAACGTGATTTTGTAGAACCTAAGAGTTTGATTTAGGAAAATAAAAAAACAATATTTATATACTGTCAAAATATTTACTATTGGGAATATTTCTGTGTAGTTTTGCAAGCAGAAAAAAAATTGAAAAATTTGTGCGCAAAAAAGTCCATTGTCAATGGTGTTACAAAATTAGCAATATTTAGATACTGTCAATATATTTAATTTTATCAAATTTTGCAGGCAAAAAGTTCCATAAAATTGAGCAAAATTGTCACGAATTTACTATATTTCTGTTAAATTTTGCAAGCAGAAAGGGTCGCTAAAAGTTTGTTCGCAAAAAACAATCCATTAAATTTTGTCATTAGTGTATAGAAATGATCTATATTTATATACTGCCAATATAATTAATATCGTCAATATTTCTGTGATATGTCGCAAGTAGAAAATGTCTATAAAAAACCCATATAAATCCATATAAACAATCCTAGTCAATAGTCTAGCAAAATGATCAATATTTAAATATTGTGAAAATATTTATATACTGTCAATATTTCCGTAAAATTTTGCAGGTAGAAAAGGTTTATAAAATTTTGCAAACAAAAAAGGCCCAATGTTAACAGTGTAGTGAAATTATAACTATTTACATATTGCCAATATTTTGCAAGCAAAAAAGGTCTAAGAATCGAACAAAGCAGCTTTCTAACTTGAAACTGTGCAAAATCTTTCGATTCCAGATTGTGTGGATTCCTATAGAGAAGACTAGATTTGGCTAAAAATATGTAAACCATTGGTATTCGCAATCATCTGTACGAAAAAAATTATAAAAATACATTTTACAATACCAAAAATACAAAAATACAAACTTCAGAATTAAAATATTTATGAGCAATACCAATTAGCTTTGACATCTTGAAACTATTAAGATTGGTTGTCGTGACATGACATAAATGATATTCGGCCTTTGTTTCCTAGAGAATATAGGCTATTTTACAAATGCAAAAAAATATATATATATATTTTGTTTTGCTAGTATTAATTTGTGGATTGTGTTTGTTACCAGTTCTGCAGCTGGTCCAAGCAGACATTGGTTAGTCCACCGATGCAAGCCATCTGTTGACGGCGCCTCCATTCGGCCAGTTCTGTTGAGATTAGCTCAAAGACCACTGGATCCATATTGTTTAACACCTCTGACATCTGACCGATCACTTTCTACAGGGACACAAACAAACACAAACAAGGTTGAAAGTTACTACTTCGCTAACCAATTAGCATTACAGAACAGGAAAATGCGATGGATAACCAATGTTCTCACCTTTCTTGTGTCATCGAGTTTCATAAACATGGCACGGATATTCAGTCTCTCACGGTTCAGGTCTTCCTTTGAAATGGTCCCATTCAGTTCCTCTATTGAAAGCAAGTTTCGGTATTTGTCAAAAAACAAGAAAAAATAGCTAGTTCTGACCTAAAGTGTGGTGACATTTACCATTAAACTAATTTTCACAAGCAAAATGAGCAGTATTGATTTTTGGTATTTGTTGAAAAAATAGCTAGTTCTGGCTAAAGGTGCAGTCATGTTTACCGTTGTTTGGCGAATTTTCATGAGCACAATAAGCAATACTGAATTCTAGACAAAAAAAAATAGCTATTTCTGACTTCAGGTGCATCAGATTACCATCGTTTTGAGAATTTTCACAAAATAAGCAATACTGAATTTCTGTACTTTTAGATTAATTAGCTAGTTCTGACCTAAGATGCAGTAACACTTACCATTGCTAAATTTTCGCAAGTGAAAAAACGAGCAACACTGAGTTTCGGTACTTGCCGAAAAAAAATAGCTAGTTCTGACTTGCGTCACATTTACTGATGTTTGACAAGAGCGAAATAAGCAATACTGAGTTTCTATATTTTTGAAATACAGGGTTTCTGCAGGATTTTTAAGATCAAATTTAAGACTTTTTAAGACCTTTATTAAGACCTGCACAAATAAAATTAATACCATATGAGCGAGGTAGGGCAATGTCTATAGTACCATATTAAACTGTAAAATGACTGTAAAAAGCATAATTTACCATTCAGATACAAGTTTTCACAAATACAAAAAGTTTTGTAAAATGATAAACTTTACATTTCAGCCTTTAAACCATTTTTAAGAAAATGGATAAGAAAAAAGTATTAATAATATTGATTTTAACAGTTATTATCAATAAATTATTATATAAATTAAATAACATGAATTAGGGATCTGCGAAATTGGCAAACAATGATATCTTGATATTTTCTGGCATTTTATCGATAACGATAATTAGACGATATTTTGCTGAGTGTGTTATTGTGCTGATATCTTAAAGATTACCATGGACAGCTGACTCCTGATTTTTTTTTTTTTTGTTGATATTCTTCATATTCTGTGTGGTCAGTTCACAGCAGTGATATAAATTAACCTAATCCAAGATGTTTTATGGGCATTTTTACCTTTAAGCCATTTTTTCTAAAAGTGTGCATCATCTTTTGAGTCAATTCTTGCATTTGGGCTGTTACCAAGCAAATGAAATCAGTATCAACAATGTATCTTTGCAATGCATCTGAAGTGGCATTTAGATGTATTTACACACTGTTTAATGCAGCTCAGAGGGACATAGAATGCTAAGCTGCATTTACAAATGCATAAATGATGTTTTGATATTTGAAACGTAAAACGTTGAAAACTGATATTTGAAATTATTTTAAAAAATGAAGATACTTTAAATGTGAAATTAAAACGGCCAGTAGGTGGCAGCAAGTCACCATTAATAAGTGAATCATTGTGATTGAACCGAATCATTTAAACGTTTGATTCATTCAGGAACGAATCACCGTCATGGAAACAGCGCTGTGGCTGTGTTTGGAATTATTTTTGTTGTAGACATAGAGAAAAAGCAGGAAATGCGGTGTCTAAAACGTAAGTCTCTTAATATTAACTTCTTGTTTATTGAACTGTTGCATAAAATCAAAATCACATTTGTAATCATGCTGATTTTTTGAGAAAAAAAGTCACTCTTCGTGTGATATTAACTATATGAAATGATATAAATATAGGCTATACATTTTCTGCCCCCATATCTTAAATTATGTGATGATTCTAAATGTATTTTAATAGCCTGAATCGTGCAGTGAAACTCATACGCGCACTAGTTTAACCTGTTATCTGATTCACTCTCTGCCAGAGATGGGTAGTAACGAGTTACATTTACTTCGTTACATTTACTTGAGTACATTTTTTGAGTAACTAATACTTTTAGAGTATATTTTAAAATGGGTACTTTTACTCTTACTCAAGTATATTTTTAGAGAAAAAACGGTACTTTTACTTCGTTACTGTGGGCGTCTCTCCTCTCGTTACTGTATCTTAATGCAATACAAGTTAAAAATGCTTCAGTTTATTCCAAACGCGCCGTCTACTTTTCTCTGGGCAATGAACGATGCCCATTCGCGAATGATTCATTCTTTTGAGTCGATTCTGTTTAAAGGCTTTATCAACCCAGTTGGCAAACCAGTGAAACGATTCGCGAATCAGTTTGAATGATTCGTTCAGTTCCCTGCCGCACGCGCTGAGTCTCTGAAGCGGTTCTCACTCAGATAACAGAAAGTTTAAGAACATCAAGAGCGCTGAGGACGTGGCTTTGGATCTACAGTCAGTTGAAAGCAAATCTGCAAAGGCTTGTTTGCTAGAGCTATATGAAGATCTTTTATTAGATGAACACCGCGTGTGCTGTCTACTTGTTCCACAGGTATAGGCCACGATACCACTATGACATTACCAGTTTGTTGTACATGTAACGTACCTTACATTAAATACAATGTATAATTTATACATTAAATAAGCTGTCACAGAGTATGAAATGAACACCCGCGGCGCAGCGGCGCGCGGCCTGTTCTAGACACAATTAATATTCATATTTTTACAATATTTACTCTTGCAAAAATATAGGCTACATTTGTTTACATTTTGCAGAACAGAAGATCCGTCAATATGCATTTGTTTCGTTATGTTCAGAGCAGTCATGTGAGGCGTTTTCAGAGGTTTCAGTGTCAGAGGTTATAGGATAATACATAATTAATTGACTTTCCAATATAATTGAATTCAGTGATGCAAATCAACATGATTTCTGAAGGATTATGTGACTCTGAAGACTGGGGTAAAGGCTGATGAAAATTCAGATTTGCATCACTGAAATAAATTACATAAAAAAAAAAAAAAATAAATAAATAAATAAATAAAAAAAAAAATAAATAAAAAAAAAAAAAATATATATATATATATATATATATATATTGAACGGCAGTGTGTGTGTGTGTGTATACACATACACATTACATAAATGTAATCTATATATCTAAATAAAAATAGACTATATTCAGTACATATATGATCCAAAGTAACTAGTAACTAACTACTTGAGTAGTTTTTTTATCCAATACTTTTTTACTCTTACTCAAGTAACTATTCAGACTATTACTTTTACTTGAGTAAATATTTCTAGAAGTACTTTTACTTTTACTTGAGTACAGTTTTTGAGTACTCTACCCACCTCTGCTCTCTGCCAGCAGGTGTCGTGTTTGACTGAAATAAAGGTTTCCCGGTAAAGGCAGTACACAAAACAGCGCAGCACCGGACTTTGAACTTGCAGCGCTCATGTTTATTTCGTGAAATCATAGCCTTTTGAAGTTTAATCGTCATATTCAGCCATATCGCAATTCTGGTCTTTACGTCTCCAAATTTAAGACCTATTGAAATCATAATTAAGACTTTCTTGTCGAATTTAAGGCATTCAATTTGATGCAACTAAATTTAAGACTTTTTAAGACCCCGTGGAAACCCTGAAATAAATAGCTAGTTCTGGCCATAGACGTATCAAATTTACTGTCATTTGACAAATTTTCGAAAGCGAAATAAGCAATACTAAGTTTCAATACTTGCCAAAAAACTAGCTAGTTCTGACTTAAGGTGAGGTGACATTTAGCATTGTTCAACAAATTTTCACAAGCGAAATAAGTAATAATGAACTTCAGTACTTGATGAAAAAATAGCTACTTCTGAATTACGGTGCAACACATTATCATTGTTTGGTGAATTTTTATGACAGTAAGCAATACTGATTTTCTATACTTTTCGAATAATTAGCTAGTTCTGAACTAAGATACGGTTAAACGTGACGTTGCTAAATTTTCGCAAGTGAAAAAAAGAAAAAAAAATTTATAAATTTTCGCAAGTGAAATAAGCAACAAGTTTCAGTACTTGCCGAAAAAAATTGCTAGTTCTTGAGTTGCGTCACATTTACTGACGTGTCAAATTTACTGTCATTTGACAAATTTTCGAGAGCAAAATAAGCAATAATGAGTTTCTCTATTTTTCAAATAAAAAGCTATTTACTGTCATTTGACGAATTTTCAGTGAAATAAGCAATACTTAGTTTCAGTACTTGCCGAAAAAAAAATTGCTAGTTCTGATTTAAGATGAGGTGACATTTACCATTGTTCAACTAATTTGCACAAGTTTTATCCGTTGTTTGGCAAATTTTCACAAGTGTATTTCAGTACCTGACAAAAAGTTACTTCTGACTTGAGGTGCGTCATATTAGCTAGTTTGGTGAATTTTCACAAAATAAGCAATACTGAGTTTCTATAGCCTACTTTTTGAATAATTTGCTAGTTCTGACACTTACCATTGTTACGTTTTTGCAAGTAAAATAAGCAATAATGAGTTTCGGTACTTTGGTTCTGACATAAGGTACATCACATTTACCAATGTTTGACAAATTTTCAAAGTAAGCGAAATAAGTAATAATGAGTTTCTATACTTTTATATAATAAATAGCTAATTCTGACCGAAGATGCAGTCACACTTACTGTTGTTCAATGAATTTTCGCGAGCGAAATAAGCAATACATAAATTTAGCAGAAATGTCAGTAATGTGACTACATTTAATAAGTTGTTTTTTGACTACAAAGTAAGGCTTTTTTAAATCCTGTTACCTCTGCTCTGTAGAGTTTTGCTCTTGAAGTCGTATTCGTCTTGCTGGTCTTCTAGATTTTTGATAGTCTGCTCTGTGTCCTGAAGGGAAATTAGAAAAATATGTTTTACACAACTTTTCTATGAGAATTAGACATAGATTGCGATAGTTTTTGTGTACATCACCTGTACTTTCATCTTTATGTCTTTCACCCTTCCATCCATTTCTCGATGTTTCTCCACGATCATGTCATTTTGGGTGCTTTCGGTTCGATTCTGTGATGAAATACTAATTATTAACTTCATGTCATTATGTGGAAAAAGAGCAGCTTGGACAATATTGCGAAATATCTCTTTTTTTTGTTTTACAGATAAAAAGAAAGTCATGTGAATGTGTGATAAATTGTTTGTGGTTGAACTATTATCTCAAAATTATTTAGATAAAGATTTAAATGTATATTCAATTTCACGGTTTGGTGTTGGAAATCAGTGGTTGTCGTTTATTAATTCCTGACCTCTGACACTTGTGCAGCGGCCAGAATCTTCCTTTCCTCGCTAAGGTTCCTACTGATGATCATCGCCATGGAAACAGGATCGTCTTGGAAGAGGCTCTGAAACACAAGGTTCGTGTTAACTCAGGATCTCAGTCGTTTGCATGTTGCAACTTTTTTCTGATTTGTTTTTGAGGTTTTCTTTTTTCTGTTGAAGTTTTTTTCTGATCTGATTATTGCCTAATGATTCTGAGGCTGTGACACAAATACTAAAAGGAAATGATTGTGTAGCCAGTTGCAGACTGGCACCTGCAAGTTCCTCTTGATCTTGCGGATGTTGTGCTGGTTCAGGAAGTCTTTCTCCATCGCGAAGCGGCTGTGTTGGTGATCCAACTGGGTCAAAAGATCATGAAACCTCACGGTGGCCAGAGACTCGTTCTCCACATTTGCAACATGATCCCTTTAAGAGAACAAAGAACAGATGATTCACACCAAATGAAGCTGAAACTGGTTTGAATTCTATTTTTAACATAATGCCTCTTTTATCAATAAAAATGCCAATAAAAATGCACTAACTATTTGCTTATGTTACAATGATTCTTATTTGTCTTATTGAACAACTAATACTGCAGAATTAGTTTTTCTGTTGCCCTATCTAGCTCTGGACAACCCATGATGCAGTTTATATGATGTTACCGCAGGTTAATTGTGTGCAGAACATTGTTTTTAATGGAAGATGTCATATTTTAAGTAATTCATCTGAAGTTTGTTTATTAACATCATGTGATCTCAACATTTGAGGCCTTATGTACAATAAACAGTACTTTTGCTGTTTTGGTAAAGAGTAAATGTCTTTGCCTGTAAAAATAAAATTATAATTATATACAATTTAAAATGTAATACAAATATAATTTATAATATAATATTTGTATTATAATATTTTTCTGTTTTAATATTAATATTATAATTACTTTTAATCATATTTTTTGCACATTTTTATACAATTTTAATTTATATTAACATTAGTAATAATTAAAATGTTACAATTATTACAATTGACAGTAATATTAAGAACTTTAATTAATCGTTTTAATTAATTAATCTTTAGAAATATTTATGCACCTTAAAAAGTGTTCATTAATATTTATAAATATTATTTTAACATTAATATTAATATTCCAATTGCATTTAAACTTAATGCACATTAAAAATATTAAGTTTCATAGTTTAATTATAGTTATTTACATGAATTACCTTTTAAAAAAATATGCACCTTATATAATTATAATAAGTTAATATTAATATTCCAGTTACCCTTCAAAATATTAATGCACATTTAAAAATATTTCTTTACCATTTTCATATTTTAATGATATATTAATTATTTAAATTAATATTAACTTTTGAACTTCATAATAAAGACTAAGAATCAACAGGTTGCTTAGTTTAGCATTATTATAATTGCAAAAGGTTATGTGTTTGACATAGTTGTAAAGATATAAAATGGTGGTCTGCACCAGTCGTGGCTTTCTATCCAGCTGCTGAGGTACTGCCGGATGGCCATTGGAAAGCTGTCATCGTACAGTTGGTCGACCTGTTCCAAAAACTTTGAATCCAGTTGTTGAAGCTCCAACCACTGACTCATTTCTGCAACTCTGTGCGCTGAGAGTTAAAATACATGACGACAAACAAGCCACAGTGAAGACTTTTTTTTTTTTATACAAAAATCACATTAAAAGCAGATTTCAACACAGCAAAGCATTTCTCAGCAAGATCCAAGATAATGATCTTGAATAAATGGCTCATGACATCTTGAGGTTTTTTTTGTGTGGTGTGTTTTTCTAGCATAGTAGATGCTTGAACATTTTTTAAAACTTTTTTTCGTTTAACTCATTTTGTGTAATCTGTTAAGTAAATTGAATATTATTATTATTATTTTTAAAATGCACAAATTTTCTTGTATGGCAAAGTCTGTAGTGAATGTGGGTGTTTTGTGCTTTAAGACAACGAGATATTTCAAATATTTCATTTTTACATTATTATTGTTATGAAAATGTTTTCATACTTTGTTCACAGTAGGCATAATTATAACAGAATATGAATATGCATGCTGTAAACATTGTACAAGCCAAATATGATACTTTTATTAACACATAACATAAGCAGAAACGACAATTGCTGTAATTGAACATTAGTAGTAGCAGAGTGTACATCTTTATTTTTAATGCTTAAAAACAATGTACGTGTGCATTGTCCACATGTGTAAGGAAGGGTTTTTTTTGTATAAATATATGTTAAGTCTTTATATAAATACAATCTTTCTGTCTGAATTAGAACCGATCAGTAATAATAATGCTGCTATAATGATCGATGTTGTTGTTATTAGATATAACAGAATTCATGAACACATGATATTGTTTTGGCTGCATTCATAAGGGCCACATGTAAACTGCAGAAGAGATTATATAAAGGCCTTTTATGTTTTTCCATTGCATTCCTACTAGTAAAAACCCTCTGATAACAGCATGTGAAATCTAATGATTGCATGTTTTCTTTAGAAGGATAATATAAAAACTTCCAGGAAAATTTAACGCAGAAAAAAAATGGACGCGGAAATTAAAGTTGTGGTAACGTTACTCACCCCCAAACGTTATTGAATCCGGTTAAAGTAGGAATCCACGGATATATATAATCTGTCTTCCACAGCAGCGGTTATTGTCGATTTATTATTTATTTCCCAGTAGATTTCCGACGACTCCTGAGTGTGTGTGTTTGAGCGACAGCTGGGTGAACCAATCAGCGAGCCGCATTGTGTTTGTTACGTATGCAGTAGCCAATCAGCGCGTCCGGGCGTCTTTTATGACGCAAGTGGGAATTTTGGGCAAGACGTTGTAAAGCAGCCCACGTGATTTATAAGAAACTGAAAGTCTGAAACTGCGTAGTAGACTAGAGAAAAGTGCTTATTTCATCACCGCGTAAAAACTGTGGGAGAAATGCATGTTATGATCTCTTTTTTTAATTTGTTATAAGAAACTAATTTGTTTTATGCCATCATTTTACTCTTGAGTGACAGGCCTATAGGAATACATGTGGATATTGGGTCAATTAAGGTGAAGACGCATTAATTTACAACTGGAAAATCTGACTTACTGATTGCATTGTGTATTATTGCAAGTAATGCATTTTGTCCTGCCTTTTAAATATTAGCAAGCATTTTTGATTGGTTATTTTGTTTGCATTTTATTTTATATACTACATTTTAAAAAATACAGTGCAGCTATCGTGTATAGTTGGGACAGCAAATAAATACTTTTTTTACGTCTTTAAATTTATTTGCTGTCCTAACTATGCACAATATATGGTTAGTAGTTGCACTGTATTTTTTATGATGCATATATATATATATATATATATATACATATCCACACACACATATGTATGTATATATAAGTTAAAATGCAAAAGCCTCTAAGTGGCGTCTGAAATTCTTTTAAATAAACATTTTTATCAGGCTCCTATATTTATGTTTTGTTATTTCACTTTAATTACATAGAAAATGACCTATGCATTGCCATTAGGATAAATTTACTGAACCTAAACATAGCCTGTTAAAAATGCTCATTTTAAATAAAAATTTCAGATGGCACTTATAGGCTTTTGCATCTGAACTCTTCATATACATATACACACACACACACACACACTCATATATATCTATACACACAACGTCTAATATATACAACTGTTACTATTGAATCACACAGCTAAATGATATGCAAAAACCTTTTTGAAAAAATCAAATAAATACATTTCTAAGTGCACTCATTGTCCTGGGGACAGACTTCTACTGTTGTAGCCCCATGGGGCCTCCACCCACTGGGCAGCCCTCCAGAAAACTAAATGACAGAAGAGAGGCTTCAGCTTCCATGGAATATGGGCTTGTTGCTTTTGAGGGCCATAGTGTGCTCCACATGCTTGGAATGGTGTCAGTGGTGTCACTCTGTTAAGGGTTATGAAGGGACAACACGGAAGAAGTGCTTTAAGGACACACAAAAACAACTCAAGAGACATCAATAACAGACATTTTACTTGGTAAATCGGATCAAAACTACATGATTTTGAACCATAGAATCTATACAATTAGTTCCATGTTTTAAAAAACATATCTATGTTTATCTATGTGTGTGCCTATGACATTATGTAGGCTAACTAGTGAATTGGCAATTTAATCCGTGTTTTCTGACAAGAAACATAAGATGCAGGCTTTTGGGTAGTTGACATGTTCCAGCAATGTCTAAAAAGCATTTAAAGATTATTTGTAAATGTAAAAATTATGACCAGTTACAGCAATAACAGAGTTCTCTTATCATATGGCAGCTACCCATATGCTATGAAACTGCAGAATTCCTAAGATTTATTGTTTGGAACGTCATGTTGAGTGAGTTTCTGGGTCAGTGTTCCTATTTTTGGGTCACTGGGGGATAAGTGACTTTATATAAATAACCAACTATACAACCCCCTTTGACATTAATTTAAAACTTAAAAGTACTTTTTGCAATTTTTACATTCTGATATCAAGCTGGTAAAGCCCATCAGGTCATCTCAAATGCATTCACAGAGGAAGCCTTATACCTTCATAAACATAGAAAGCCTTGTCACCTTGGTACTATTGTCCTTGTGTGCAAAAGTCGATGAGAACGAACTAAAAGAATTAGATAAGTTGGTTTGTTGGGATCGTGGTGTGGTCAATTGTTTTAGCAGGAACTATTTTGTCAGGTTACAAGGTAAAGGTTATTTTCACTTCCCCTCTGGTCCAGAGCAGTGAGGGCTTGCTGTCGTAGCTACTCAAAAAGCTCAAGAGCAGCCACAAAGGTCCACGACCATTGAAGGGATTTTTCCGTAGATTATCTGCTCACGGTCATTGAAATACAGCATGTTTATGGGTGACATCTTGGTGGGCGTGCAGCAGGGGCCTACGCTGCCCCGAGGGTTGGCCTTGTTGACGATGTGACTGTGGGGGTACTTCTGCACACATTCACCGGAGCAGTAATTGGCCTTGTAGCGCTTGGGAGCAATTATCCAGTCCCAACCGAATTCCTCGAAGTCAACAGTGAGTGGATACCGGCAGCAACGTGACTCGGTGGAATGCTCATCACAATCGAGACCGGTGTCCCGTCTGGACCGCTTGGCAGTGTCTGATATTTTCACCTCCAGAAAGGGTTGCTGGAAGGGCGGATGTAGGAACGATTAGCTAAGTCATGATCAATAAAGTTCAAAGGTGCAATTAAGCACATACTTGACATTAATTGCAATACACCCCAAACAAACTTTACCAATCAAATCTATGTTCAAGCATATTATGGCTCTTTGTGGAGTTTGAACGTACCTTGTCCTCCACCATTACTCTGAAAACTCATTAAGACTTGGCAGGAACTACCTAGTCTGAATAAGATTTGACCGATTCTTAAAGGTTCTTAAACTCCACAAGGTACATGTATGATTTGAAAGCTGGTCATCTTTAGATCAAATATTCCTTTATCCACTAGACCAGCAGTTCCCAAGTGGCCCCACTGCAATGCAAATTTGGCATGTCTCCTTATTCAAGCACACATGATTCAGGTCATCGACTTGTTAGTAGAGATGACAAGACCTAAAATCAGTGCGTCAGACAAAGTATAAAAATGTGCAGTATTGGGGGGATTCCGGGAACAGGGTTGGAAACCACTGCAGTAGACTACTCATTAAGGTAAGACTACGTACACCAGGCATGCCCAATCCTGTTCCTGGAGATACCTACCTGCGGAGTCGGTCACACCTGTCTGTAATTATCAGAGGCTTCTGAAGATCTTGAAGAGCTTTTTAACCCTGCATAGACAGCAACACAACTACCATGTTCAAGGCCTAGAAAGATAGTATGGACATTGTTAAAATAGTCAAATAGTGTCAGAAGAGCAGAAAATGTTGAATAAAGTCATTTTTTTCTTTGCACAAAAAAAGTATTCTTGTAACTTCATAAAATTAAGTTTGAACCCCTAATGTCACATGGACTATTCTAAAGATGTCCTTACAACCTTTTTGGGCCTTAAATGTGTCAGTTACATTGCTGTCCATGTAGGGTCAAAAAGCTCTCGGATTTCGTCAAAAATATCTTAATTTGTGTTCTGAAGATGAACGAAGGTCTTATGGGTTTGAAACGACATGAGGATGAGTAATTAATGACAAAATTTTTATTTTTGGATGAACAGTCCCTTTAATTAGTTGGTTCAGGTGTATATGATTAGGGTTGGAGCTACACTTGCATAAATCTTTGGCAGATCTGTTAATCAAAGTTTGTCCAGCATTTGACAAGCCAAATATACTTTGTTGTCTCCTAAAGAAGCTAAGTACCAATGCATGCACAGACTTACCAGTCCTTCTTCTCCAGATTCTGCAGAGGTCACAGCCAGATCGTTTCCATTTGCATCAAAGGCCTTGATTTCTATCCCAAAGTGACTCTCAGGCTGTTTGAGCCACAACTGCAACAGCTGCTTCATGTTGATGTGCTGCCAGGAGTTTGTCTGGGCGTTCACATAAATTTTTTGGGCTCGTATTCTTGAGTGGTTGCTCCCTTCAGACAAAGACCTCAGGTGAGATATCTGGATGAAGACTGTGGTTGGCTCCTCAGCTGGTCGGAGGTAGATCCAGAGCAGGGCCTTGAGGATGCTGTTAGGCATAATCTTTGGGCTCAGTGAGAACATGCAACACTTCGGCATTCCCTCAATATGGGTGAAGGCTTGAGCTGCAAGGTATTAAGTTTACTAAGACCATGAACACCTTTTTCACCTTACACTTTCAGAAAATAAAATGTGCAAAAAACATTTTGCCCTAAAGGGCAAAATCCGTCCTGAAGGGCCACTGCCTTGCAGAGTTTAACTCAAACCCTGATCAAACTTACTTACCTGTGATTTTCTAGGGATACTGAAGACCTTGATGAGCTTGCTCAGGTGTGTTTGATTAAGGTTGGAGCTAAACTCTCCAGAGAAACCCTGCTTCTGGGGTACAAGAACTTACCATGTCAGTACCCTTAAAAGGACAATTTAGCAGCTTATTTACCCCTAAAGGATCGCAGTAGCACCTCAAGGATACATGTTACTACTCTAATGTACTAATATATACATTTCAAAGGTAGATACAGCTCAAAGTTGTCCCTTTAAGAGTACAACAGCCCCACTGATGAGATGTTGCGTCATCCCTAACAATAGGCAACTCTGCTCCTGGGACCACTGTCTTGCAGATTTTAGTTCCAATCCTAAAAAAAAAACTTATCACTTGAAAATTACAGATAGGTATGTTTTATTATTAGTGCATTTGGAACAAAAATATGTGGGACTGAGGCCCTCCAGGGCCGGAGTTGCCCATCCCTGCAAAAATGTATGACAAAGTCCTACTGTTGCTAGAGTTACTGCTACAAAATTAAAATTCTCCAAGCAGTATAAGAATCTTTATTCACGCTCTTTTTCTGCTGACACTGTTGGAAAATATAAATCACCACAGTTTGATGTAACATTTATGGAGTAACTACTGTATTTTGGCAGAAACTAAGGTTTCCATTCAAAATCTTTGAAAAGAGCCCTTATTTTCACAGGCCAAATGTGCTTTGTATGTTTCCTCTTGGTGCTCAGCTTAGCGTAAAACAAGGTCTGATGCCTTTGGCCATCTTACAACAACAGCTGAATGAATGAACCATAGTCGATTCATAGTCAACCCTTTCAGATAATACAATGGCCCTCAAATGTATTTGGATACTTTATTAAATTAATTAATACTTAAGTCACACTTCAAAAAAGTATGAATGTCATTGCATTCAATAACAAAATAACTAACAAAGTAGCATCTGCAAATGATGGTTGAACTTTCACAGAAGTAACTTGACATACATTTTAAGTGTGACTTTTGTGTCCACATACGTTTGTGGTCATTCTATATTGCAGTGGATCTTGGTACTTACGTTCTGTGGCCATGGTAATGATGGTCTCACTGCTGCCTTGCTCCTCATCCTCACTAATGCCTCCGTTTTGGTCGTACTGATTCAGGAGCTCCTGCAGAGGAGGTGCCTTGGGTAAGAGTAGCTTGACCGTGTCTCTGCTGATATTCGGAGCTTGTTCTAGGCGCAGGATGCTCAAAATCTGAGACTTAATGGAGTGCAGGCGCATGAGTTTACTCTGCTGTCTAAACTGACAGGTCGTGCATTGGCCGTTGTCTTCTCCAAGTGTCACAAATGTTTGCGATGTTGTTGTTGCTGCTGCTGTTGAGCTCAAGCTCTGACTGTGTGACCCCAACACACACCAAAAGCTCAGATAAAGAAGGATAAACATGTTTTCTGATGCGTCTTTGCAGACGTTTACGCATTTGGGAAGGACGTCCTTTGTGCAATCTCTCCAAACAGCACTGGACAGATGTTCAGCCTCCCAGGCAGTTTTATACATAAGATTCCCTGCTGTTAGATATCGTATGATTGGTGGGATTGATAGGAACAAGTCCAGATGAGACAGCACAGAGAGGTTCAGGTCTTTAGGTTTTGATTTAAGGATTTACAGTTGTATTTGTTTTGTTCCATAAATTTCTTTATGCAAATACCCTAAATATCATATAAATTTAATTAAATAATTCATAATTATCGATTCAATTCTGATGCACCCAAGTACAACTGAGAGGGTGTTCTGAGTGTTCTTTTTAGAATGTTTGCATGTTGTGCATTATGGGTATTTGCTAGGGTGGTTGCTTGGTTAGTTGTTACGAAGGTTGCTCTCAGCTTTCAACAGTGTTATATGTGGTTTGATAGAATTTCTAGATGGTTGCTATGAGGTTGATAGACAGAATTTTAGCCTGTTGCTATGTAATGTTCTAAGTTTTCTTTTTAGGATGTCATCATGTTGTTGCTTGTGTGTTATAGTTAATGTTATCAGTGCTGGGAAGGTTACTTTGCAAATTTAATGGATTACAGATTACAAGTTACCTTATTTAAAATGTAATAAGTAACTATTTCAATTACTTTTAAAGTAATGTTACTGATTAGATTTAATTACTTTTTGATTACTTTTCTAAATTTCTAACAAATGTTTTTAACTGTTACTCATTTTCAAACATTTTATGCAGGAAGGGTTAAACTCAGAATACCATTGCTTTGTTGGCCCCAATAGCCTCGTGGTTAGTGCGCCGACATCTAGCGCAACTGTGCTCACTGTAACCCGAGTTTGATTCCTGTCTCGAGGTCCTTTGCTGGTCCTGCCCTCTCTCTCCACCCAATGCTCTCTACTACGGTCCTATCCAATAAAGGCATAAAAAGCCCAAAAAATAACAAAAAAAAAGAATACCATCATTTTACTAAATGGCCTTTAAATGGCAGGAGGCATCATGCACATCAAAAACAGGCTAAGCAACAAATTAATATTATTCAACTTATTGTAGCTTTTTACAGAAAATATTCAGTTGTAACCCCTTTTGTAATCATTAACATTTTCTTAAGTAACTGTAATAGATTACAGTTACATTTATTTTGTAACATGTAACTAGCTACATGTAACTAGCTACTCCCCAACACTGAGTGTTATACAGTGTTAGAGTTGGGTTGCTGTTTCTGAAAGGTTTTAAAGTGTTGCTATATGTTTTAAAAAGTGTTTATAGATGGTTGCTATGTGGTTGTAAAGGGTCTCTTAGTGATTTTAGCTTGTTGCTATGCATTTAAGAGGGTGTTCTGAATGTTCTTTTTAAGATACCCTCATGTTGTTTCTTGGGTGTTATGGATAGTTGCTAGGGTGCTAGGTTGTTCTGAACGGTTTTTAAAGTGTTGCTATATGGTTGATAAAGTGTTTCTATGGGTTTTTGAGTGTTTTTAGCTTGATGTTATACAGTTTACCCGTCGCACAGAGCTTGATTGACAGGTGATCATAACGCCATTTTTGTCTGACAAGTGAAGTGAAGTGACATACTGCCAAGTATGGTGACCCATACTCGGAATTCGTGCTCTGCATTTAACCCATCCAACGTCCAACACACAGCAGTGAACACACACCCGGAGCAGTGGGCAGCCATTTATGCTGCGGTGCCCAGGGAGCAGTTGGGGGTTCGGTGCCTTGCTCAAGGGCACCTCAGTCGTGGTATTGAGGGTGGAGAGAGCGCTGGACATTCACCCCCCACCACCACCACAATCTCTGTTGGCCCAAGACTCGAACCCACAACCTTTGGATTACGAGTCCGACTCTCTAACCATTAGGCCACGACTTCCCCAACAAACCAGACAGGAGAGTAGATTAACGTCGGTGGACTTGAACTTGAAAAACGGTGACGTCTTTACGCAGCTGAAACAAGATACTTTCTGATGTTCATTCATGTTTATTTCGTGCTATAACTACTAAAGAGGATGTGATGATTGGTTCACGTGCAACTTGAACTGAGGCGCTACAGCGATCCGTCACGAGACATTAAAGGGATAGTTTACCCCAAAATTAAAATCCTGTCATTAATTACTCACCCTCATGTCGTTCCAACCCCGTAAGACCTTCGTTTATCTTCGGAACACAAATTAACATAATTTTGATGCATTCCGAGAGCTCTCTGACCCTCCCATAGACAGCAAGGATCCTTACACTATCAAGGTCCAGAAACGTAGCAAGGACATCGTTTAAATAATCCATGTGACATCAGTGGTTCAACCGTCATTTTACGAAGCTACGAGAATACTTTGTGCACAAAGAAAACAAAAGTAACAGCTTTATTCAACAATTCGTCTCCTCCGCATCACCCTATAACTCCATTTTGGAGAGAATCACATATGTAAACAACGTATGCAACATATGTACCCGGATACATTGTTTATGTTGTTAGGCTTTGATCTGAACGTAAACGACGTATCCGGGTACATACATTGCATACATTGTTTACGTTGTCACTTCAGTGGGTGTTCTGAGTATTCATTTTTGCATGTTGTAGCTTGGGTAGTTGCTAAGTTGTTCTAAGACATAGGTTAGGTTGTTATAAGTGTGTATCCAAGCGTTTGATAGTATTTTATACAATATATTTTCTGCATTAACACCTGAAATTGGGTGCATGAGGAAACAGCACCATTTTTATATTGGGGAATGGGCTTTCTTCACTTTTAGACCACAGTTATAGCTTGTAGCATTGTGTTTTGGTGATGGGTTGCCTCCAGAATATGCAGAGCTGGCGACTGAGGACATTATTGCCACAGCTGTTCTGTAACAACTGCAGATACAGATGCCTCTGTTCTATCTATCTCTCTTTTCCAGCAGTGCAGCTTTAATAGATGCATAAATAACAACAGATGGCAGCTAGGTAAGGGCAGAGGAAGTGGGATATTGAGGGTGGCCTTTGGTGGGTCAGTCACAGCACCACCTGCAGGTGGATCATCAAACTCTTTCGGAACAAAACAAAAACTAAAACTCCTCAGAGAGATAAAAGCAGGTGTAATGGAGAATAAAGCTGTGTTTTAATGATATATTTGGAAAGATAAAAACCAAATTGATTCATCTGTTGGATATTTGTTCAGTTTATTGGGTGCATGTTAATCTTGTGATACTGAAAACAGTTTGGTGTGTTTACTATCCTTACAACTATGAGATCTACATTGCGTTCAAACAATGGGTGAGTCTGCTTATTCAAAATATGACAGCACAAACCACAACTCTTTTTTTTTGGCAGTTTTTATTTATGAAAAATGTCAGGCTCTTTTGCATACCTAACATTACATTACAATTACTTCATTGATTACATTGTCACTCACTTTAAATTAGATACATGGAAGTGGCAAGAAAGGTATTTCTACATAATCTATTGAAATATGAGCAGTGCTTGTCTGTGCAATCCTTGTTGCTATTATCCTAAGATATTTTGGATGGATGCCAGTGTGTTGAAAAGTTGTTTCTATGGTCTTCTGGCTATTTGCTTATTTCAAAAAAGCCCATCCGCACATCTCTATTATTCTGGTCCCACCTTTAGTGTAAATGTTTTTGCCAAAATCTCTCTTCTGAACAAGCTGCACAATTTTTATTTATCATTCATGTTCATGTATTCATTCATGTAACCAAAGTGGTTATAAAGTGCATTTCGATTAATGCACTTACAATGACAGTCTGTGGGTTGTGCAAAAGAGGGTTTTAAGTGGCACATCAGTCTTCATTTGATTAGTTGTGAGTTACAGTCTGCATCATTTTCTCTGGTCGGCTGTCTGCAGCGCTATGTTAGCGTTCTCTCTGGCGTTCTTTAACAGCGCTGACACTTTTGCTTCAGTCTAAAAAGCAACAAACCACAAAAGCTACCATGATGACCAGGCACAATTCCAGTTGGCTCTTTGACATTTACAAGTTCCTCAAAACATGTTTTGTATCACTTAACGTGTGGTTCTTAAATGCAGAAAAAAGTGTGAGTTATTTAAATGCACTATGGGAACCCTGACCTAGATTTACAATGGCAGATGTTGAATGTTTTCTGATACTCACGGCAGCCCTGAATGAAGCATCCTTGATGTCCTTTAGGTTTATAATAACGTTGTAATACGCTCCAAATACTGCTGTTTCCAAAGCTTTCGACGCTACCTGCATATGACGGGAATCATGCATTGAAATAAATGCTGATATCAGCTTATTTATGACCATCAAAGTCATGTTATTTTTCATTTTTCCAAATGCAAAATCAGCATTTTACTCTCAGTGGAAAATGTTTTGCTTGAAAGGATGTTTTTTCGTCTTGTGTGTGTCATCACAAGCATAAAAAATTACATAGTTAAAAATTTTTTATATAGTCCAGTCTCACCTGAATGTCTGATTTACATGCCACATTTCCGTATTTTACCATCTCTTTGAGAACGGGCCACAGTGTGTTTATTCTCTCTGCCAGAGACAGAGGCACACCCACTGCCGCCTTCAACCCCTCCTGCATGGCTTCCTCCCTCCTGTACAGTCAAAGAACAACATTCAGTTATTCAGTTCCACTTTAAAATAACAACATTAGGGGTTTGAAATTTTGAAAGGTTGTCTTAGCTACAGTGCCATGTTTATGTGTTTTTGCCAATGCAATTGTAATTTGGATTCTACAACTAAAGAGAATTTACTTTGGCAGTCAAATGCAAGTTGTGTAACATGGTAGTTATATCATCAGGCTCTTCTCTGCAAATATATGTTTAGTCTTTCCTATTCTTTTTGCGATGCATGACATTTCTTTGCATCAATCAAATGCTTAAACTGGTTTAACATGATACAGAATGTTCCTTAGTTTTCGGGTGACATGTATTGTCTCTAGTTTGATGGATTGGAAGGATGTTTTTGTTTTTTGAACTTCACTGAGCCGTACCTTTTGATTTCATCAGGTGTGCCTTTGGGCAATTTCAGAGCATCCTGTAATGAAAAACAATTAGCACATTTTTTGTGTGTGACAAGGTGTTATCATCTAGGAATTTTTTTACTGCAATTTTGTTACACAAGTGGCATATATATGTATAAATACATCCTTACATTTCAAGAGGCCAACTGTGCATTTATATGTTTATATGTGGTCATATACCATGTAGCTGTTAAAAGCCGTTGAATCAGCGTCCACTTTTAATAATAAATCGGTCATAGCTTCATGAAATGGAGGAATGAGTTTCCTCATCTCCGTATCCAGAGACTCAAACTGCCTCTTCCCATATGTCATCTGACCGACCATGCAGCCCAGAGCTGCACCCTTACAATGAGACAAATACACATAAAGATAAATAATATACAATGCAATTATTAGCCTATATATTCAGAATATATACATGTGCGCGTGTGTGTGTGTGTGTGTATATATATATATATATATATATATACATATACATATATATATATATATACAGTTCCCTCCATAAATATTGAAACAAAGACAAAATTGCTCTGTTGGCTGTGGAGTCAAGACATTTGCAAATATGATTAAAAGATGAATATGAGACAAAACTACAATGTCAGATTTTATTATTAGCCGTTTCAACACATACATGTTTTACCAAATAAAAAGAACAGCACTTTTAGAGTTCATCCCACTCATTGATGTGAGCATAAGTATTGGGACAGTTGAACATAAGGCAGATATAAAAGATTAAAAGCTATTATTTAGTTGCAGATCCCTTGCACACAATCACAGCAGTGAGCAGAGGTGGGTAAAGTAGCCAAAAACTGTACTCAAGTAAAAGTAAAAGTACTTGTAGAAATATTTACTCAAGTAAAAGTAAAATAGTCTGAATAGTTACTTGAGTAAGAGTAAAAAAGTATCGGATAAAAAAAACTACTCAAGTAGTTAGTTACTAGTTACTTTGGATCATATACTAAATATAGTCTATTTTTATTTAGATATATAGATATTTAGATACAATTTACACACACACACACACATACACACATATATATATATATATATATATATATACACACACATATACATATACATACACACTGCCGTTCAAAATATTTTTTTTTTAAATGTTATTTATTTCAGTGATGCAAATCTTAATTTTTATTAGCCTTTACGCCAGTCTTCAGTGTCACATAATCCTTCAGAAATCATTCCAATATGTTGATTTATTATCAATGCCGTTCTTTTAACCTTCTATTCATAAAAAACAATCCTTAATAAAATGTCACATGTTCCAAAAAAAACTGCAAATCCCTGTTGAAAAAACCAGCATATGCTAGTTAGGTATGTTTTGAAGCATATGGGATGCTGGTTTGAGCTGGTTTAATGGTCCGACCAGCTTAAGACCAGCACATGACCAGCTAAGGACCAGCATAAACCAGCAAAAGACCACCATCCCAGCTTCAAAACATGCCTGACTAGCATATGCTGTTTTTTTCAACAACACTGGTAATAAATCAATATATTAGAATGATTGCTGAAGGATCATATGTCTCTGTAACAGCTGAGTAACAGCTGATATAAATTCAGATTTGCATCACTGAATTAAATTATATTTTAAAGTATATTAATTGTTATTAATGAATTATTAATTATGTATTATTTATATATGTATATAACCTCTGACATGGAGAAGAGAGAAATCTCCTCACATGACCGCTAACTTACAGAACATCTGAACATAACGAAATAAATGCATATGATGGATCTTCTTCTGTCTGTTCCGCAAAATGTAAACAAATGTGGCCTTTATTTCTGCAAGTAAATATTGTGAAAATATCAATATTAATTGTGTCTAAGCAAAGGCATTCCTCCTGGAACTAACGCGGGTTTGGCGGGTGTTCATTTCATACTCTGTGACAGCTTATTTAAAGAATAAATTCTGGATTGTATTTAATGTATAAGGTACATTTATAACTAACTGGTAATGTCATAGTGGTATCGTGTAGTGCAATCGAATCTATTCCTGTGGAACCGACAGCACTGTTCATCTAATAAAGATCTTCATAGCTAGCAAACCATAGCCTTTGCAGATTTGCTTTCACCTGACTGTAGATCCAAAGCCACGTCTTCATCGCTCTTGATGTTCTTAAACTTTCTGTTATCTGAGAGAGAACCGCTTCAGACGACACTGAACGAATCATTCAAACTGATTCACGAACCGATTCACTGGTTTGCCAACAGGTTTGTTCGAGCCTTCGAACAGAATTGACTCAAAAGAATGAATCATTCGCGAATGGGCATCGTTCATTGCCCAGAGAAAAGTAGACGGCGCGTTTGGAATAAACTAAAATAAAAAAAGTATTTTTAACTTTATTATTACGTATTGCAATAAGATAAAGTAACGAGAGGAGCGTCGCCCACAGTAACTAAGTAAAAGTACCGTTTTTTCACTAAAAATTTACTTGAGTAAAAGTACCCATTTTTAAATATACTCTAAAAGTATTAGTTACCCAAAACATTTACTCAAGTAAATGTAACGAAGTAAATGTAACTCGTTACTACCCACCTCTGGCAGTGAGTCTGTGACCCATAGACATCACCAGACTCTTGGTCTCATCCTTTGAAATACTTTTCTCAGCCTTTAATGCAGCCAATTCCAATTGTTGCTTGTTTTGGGGAGTTTCTGCCTTTACTCTCCTCTTCAGCTGGTGAAATACATGTTCAGTCGGATTTAAATCTGGAGATTGACTTGAGCAATCTAAGACTTTCCATTTCTTTGCCCTTATAAATTCCTTGATTTAACTGGCAGGGTCCCAGACAGCAACATTGTGTTGGCCCAGATCCGGCCCACATCTGGCCCGTGTGAAATCCATGCGGACCGGATCTGGGCCGACACTGCTTGCTGTCTGGGGTGTTTTGGGTCATTGTCCTGATGCAATGTGAAGCACTTCCCAATGAATCTGGTGGCATTTTCTTGAATATCGGTAGGCTAGATGGTTTTGTACCCTTCCAAATTCATTCTGCTACTGTCATCATATATTAAGTCATCAGTAAAGTTAAGAGGGCCTGTTCCAGAGGCAGCCATGCATGCCCATGCCATGACACCACCACCACCATGCTTTACAGATGAGGCTGTATGCATGGGATCATTGCAGTTCCCTTTTTCTCTCCACATTTTTACTTTCCCATCACTTAGATAAAGGTTCATCTTTGTCTCATCGGTCCATAAACACAGTTCCAAAACTCTTCTGGCTCACCTTTGTGCTTTTTTGCAAACTCTAATCTTGCCTTTCTATTTTTGGTGCTGGTCAGAGGTTTGCATCTTGCTGTGTAGCATCTGTAATTGTGTGTCAAAGTCTCCTGAGGACAGAAGATTATCAGGATTGCTTTTCTCTCAAAGTCAGCTCCCTCTTCTTCATCCTGGTTTGTGTGTGTCATCATCGAATGCAAGATTCAGAATACAGAAGTAATGGATATAACTGATACGACACATTCCCTGCTTTTAATATCTGAAGAATTAATGCAACAGGACACAGCTGATCACTTAGAAAGACCTGTGAGGCAACTGCTCCAATACTTATGCTCACATCAGATAGAGGGATGAAACTCTAAAAGTGCTGTTCTTTTTATTTGGTAAAACATCTATGTGTTGAATCACCCAATAATAAAATTTAACATTCTGTAGTTTTGTCTCATATTCATCTTTTAATCATATTTGTAAGTGTCTTGACTCCACAGCCAACAGAGCAATTTTGTCTTTACTGTTACAATACTTATGGAGGGCACTGTGTGTATGTATATATATATATATATATATATATATATTCTGAAAAATAAACGAAAAAAACTATGAAAATACAAAATAGCTTTATTAATATACAATGTACAACATGTAGAATATAATATATAAGAACGAAGAATATAGGCAAGATATTGCGCAATGTAATATGTCCTCTCTCTCTCTCTCTCTCTCTCTATATATATATATATATATATATATATATATATATATATATATATATATATATATATATATATATATATACACACCCATACTGTATTAACAAATGATTTTTGAAAACTTTTAAATTAATAAGAATACAGTTAAACACTGTGTGTTTGTGTGTGTGTGTGTGTGTGTGTGTGTATAAATATATAATATTAAAAATACATATTTTTATATTGTATATTTTAAATACATTAATAAAATATAATTTTTTATTAATATATTTAAAAATATGTAATATAAATATATATATACATTTATAAATAGTACAATCAGTATATAAAAAAATATACAGTCAGTATGAAATTTTATGGTAATTCTATATATAAATTAATATAAATATAAATAATAAGATCACAATCTTCATGGTTACTATAGCAGCAATTGCAGCAGAAACGGACCCTCCACCAGGAGCTGCTGTTCTGGCCCCAACACTGTGCACGAACTTCTGTAGAGACAGAGACACAAGCCGACCATCGTCCTGATTGTCCCGTACCATATACCTAAACTCAGCATCAACCAATCAGATACAGTGCTCCTGTTAGACATCACTGAGAAGCCAAACAGAAAAAGAATGTCAACTATTTTCACTATAAATAATGTATCTTGGGTCTTACTCTATGATTCTCTCCTTTGGAACAAATGGCCCCAAGGAGTCGAGTCCTAATTTGCTGATAACCTGACAGAATAATGAAAAAGGAATGAAATCAGACCTTTTTTTTTGCTGCTGTGTTGAATGTTTGACCGTGTTCATTTTAACCCACCAGTCGGATTTTGTTCTCCTCTTCCACAACAAAGAGCTTTTCCTTTTGAATGTAGAAGTCTGCACAGTCCAGCATCGCCTTCAGAGGAATCAGACCGACTATCTGGGACCCCACCACTGGAAGGTTCAAATCCTGGACAGGTAGAACAAACACAAATCCAATTAACTTCTGATTCAATTTCAAATGATTCTTATTCAGGTTTGAAAATGAACTCACCGTGGCATCTCTACAGATCTCCTCATAGACCATGTGCATGGGCGTCACCTCAAAGTCCAGGATGTTGGTGGACACCTGAGCAAGGTTGGCCTCTTCCAAGTACCATCCCATTCCCTGAACCTTTCTCAGAAGCCCAGGCTGCAGTAGCAGCATTCAGTGAATTAACAGGAAGAAGAACATAATCAAAACCTCAGGGAAGTGATACATATAATTAGGTCAGATTGCCTTTATTGTCAAGTTCGAGATTTGACGCACACTGAAAACCTAGACCGACCCAATTGACGTCACACACAGACATACCTGATCTTTCCCACGGCCCTGTTCTCTAATGTCCAGTGCGATTCTGTGAGCCTGTTCCTTAGTGCTAAGAAGGTTCACGTTGTAGGCGATGAGAAACTTTCGGGCGCCAGTGACTGTGGCGCCCCAAGAAGGGACGAAGGTGGCGGGGCCGTATTCAGGGGCCCATTCGCTCTTTTTTAACTGGGGAAAGAGGACCAAAAAATAAAGTGCATTTCTTGAACTTAAGGTGTTTACACATACATGGCACATAAAACAGTACTGTTCCTCAGAATTTAGTACACATGTATGAAGTCTAAAAGTTTTGATGCGACAGCTTTGCATATGCATACATCCGAATGAGAAAGTGTGCCCAAACTATACTTCAGTTTTGATGTTATGGTAGAAATTCCCCTATGCACCTGACTCACGTTAAACCTGGTGTTTCCCGACACCAAACTTATCCTCAGATGACTTCTCTGACTACAATCGCAATAGATCTGACCGCACTGGAGAACCAGTTTAACCAATTCAGTAAAGAATTACAGCTACCCAACACCAAAGAGTCTGAGTCAGACAATCCTTATGAACCTTATCACTTGGGACTAAGAAATGTATTGTTTCACCCCAGTAAAAAGGGTACAACAGTTTATAAAGAATAGGTACATGGAAAAAATAATATGATTATGCAGCATTTTCCTCTAAAATGATTGGTTCTTTTTAGATGTCAGCTCAGCAACCCCTTCCCCTTCTCTTACTGGCAAAGCAAATTTGGTTTTTGATTACCTCAGCTTGTTACTGAAATCATGAGTTCATATGGTTATTATTATTTTCAGTCAGACCTAGCTGTCTGGTCCATATGTATCCGTTATTGCAACACACTAACTATAGTGTTGGAACCATAGACTTCAAAAAATATGGACGACTCTACTTTCTTCCACTATAGAAAAGTGAAGCCAAAACATCCCAGTATGGTCGCTGTCATGTTGCGAAAATGCTGTTATTTGGAGCCAGAGTCTGCGCAGGAGTAATCATGAGGTGAAGCCACGGTATCAAAGTCCCACCCAAACTCCCTCAGACCAATCACGAGCTCACAATCATGACACCACACCCCATAGCATTAAATAGGCTAACTAACTAAAAGCAAACCTATTAGAAAACAAACATTTGGACATTTACATTTAGGCATTTGGCAGACGCTTTTATGCAAAGCGACTTACAATTGGGGAATACAAAAAGCAATTAATCTTGAAGAGGCAATCAGACAGAGGAAGTGCTTGTAACACCAAGTCTCAGTCATTGTTCAAATAAGTACAAGCTAGTAAGCGGAGAGAAAGATAGAGGGAAAGGGTTTTTTTTTGTTTTTTTGTTTTTTGAGTTTTGGATGAAGTCAAGTACTGCCGAAAGAGATGAGTTTTCAGTTGTTGCTTGAAGATTGCCAGGGATCCGGCGTTCCGGATAGGGGTGGGAAGATTATTCCACCAACCAGGAATGGTGAACGAGAATGTTCTGGAGAGTGATTTTGAGCCTCTCTGTGATGGTACCACAAGGCGTCGCTCACTAGCAGAGTGTCTTGAACTGGATGCGAGCTGCCACTGGTAGCCAGCGCAAGGAGATGAAGAGAGGTGTAACATGCGCTCTTTTGGGCTCGTTGAAGATCAGTCGTGCCGCTGCATTCTGAATCATTTGTAGAGGTTTGATTGTGTTTGATGGCAGACCAGCCAGAAGAGCATTGCAGTAGTCCAGTCTAGAAACAACATGGGCCTGGACAAGAAGTTGCGAAGCATGCTCTGTCAGAAAGGGCCTGATCTTTCTGATGTTGTGTAGTGCAAACCTGCAGGATCGAGCAGTCTTTGCAATGTGCTCTTTGAAGGTCAGCTGGTCATCAAAGATTAGACCAAGATTTCTGACCGAAGTTGATGGGGTAATCATTGATGAGCCTAACTGAATCGTGAAGTCATGCTGTAGAGTCGGAGTGGCAGGGAAGACCACAAGTTCCGTCTTTGCCAGGTTGAGCTGTAGGTGATGTTCTTTCATCCATGCCGAGATGTCCGCCAGGCAGCCTGAGATCCGTGCAGCTACTGTTGGGTCATCTGGTTGAAAAGAGAGATAGAGCTGTGTGTCATCGGCATAGCAGTGATAGGAGAAGCCATGTGCATGTATGATGGGACCCAGCGATGTAGTGTATGTGGAGAAGAGGAGGGGTCCAAGAACCGATCCCTGAGGAACTCCAGTGACCAGTTGATGTGGTTTGGATACCTCCCCTCCCCAGGCCACCCTGAAGGATCTACCGGTGAGATAGGATTCAAACCAGCGAAGTGGAATCCCAGTGATGCCCAGTGATGAGAGTGTAGACAGGAGAATCTGATGATTGACAGTGTCAAAAGCAGCAGAAAGATCCATCAGAATGAGGACTGACGATTTGGAATCAGCCTTTGCAGTTCGCAGGGCTTCAGTGACTGAGAGTAGCGCAGTCTCTGTTGAATGGCCACTCCATTAGTGCAGGGATGGGTAACTGGCAGCTCACGACAATGTATTTAAGTAGGCTATGGCCTGCTGGATCATATAATACTCGGACGATCAATTATAAAACATTTGAAAATTAAGTCACGGAAAGATTGCTTTCAGTTTATGATGTTAGTACTAACCCCAACCAGGAGAGGTCGCTAGTTTCTATCCGCTCCCCGTATTAATTACAGGATGTGCACGTTAATGCAAACATTTACTAACATTAGCAAAAATAAATAAAAAATTGACAGTCTGGGCCAGTGTTGCCACATTGTGGGTAAACCAATTAATTAATGCCAAAAAAATTACACAGAGAAACGATATTGTTGGAATGACTTTCAGAGCGTTTTTTTTTTTTTTTTCAGATGACGAATGATAAAAACATTGACAGCCAATCGGAATCCATCCTGCTTTGAAGAGCTCAAGTATTTGAAGTGACACTGCAGTGTGTGCTTATAATAAACAGAAAGTTATTGTACACTAATGTGGACACTAATATAGTTATTATACATACTTGGTGTGAATGGGCCTTAAGAAGATTGTAAAGTGGTCATGGATTTGTGGTCTGCGAGGACTAAGAAGTGAACAGATTTAAGTTCTTACCTTCTCCGGTAATGCTTCGTATTCCCCTGTACGGACAGAGGGAAGTGACCTTCTGCTCTCTTTTCTAGCTGCCTCCCCGTAGAGATAGACTAAAAGACAAGAAACAAAGGAGAATAGTGGTCAAAACTGAAGCAATTGTCAAGTGATTTAGCTAACAAACAGCATGACCTTTGCTTGTACAAACACACCAGGCACATTGAGCATGTCTGACAATCTCTGGCCAAATTCATTGGCACACTGTACACACTCCTCCATGCTGATGTTCTGCACTGGTATAAAGGGACACACGTCCATCGCACCTATCCGAGGGTGTTCACCTGTTCAAAAACATAATTTTTACAAATTATACTCATGTGAAAAATTATATGTCTACATCTGCTACTGCCTCCACAGCTGTACCTGAGTGTTTGGTCATGTCTGTGAGTTTAGACGCAACACGGGCGGCATTCAGCGCCCCCTCAATGACAGCCATGGGTGGGCCCACAAAAGTGTACACTGTCCTGTTTGTTGAAGACCCTGGGTCGACGTCCAGCAAACTGCAGCCCTCCGTGGCAGAGATGGCATCGGCTATGGCATCAATGATCTGGATATTATATATTGGTCAAAATATTGCATTGGCCAAAACTTTGTGTAGCCTATTAATGTAAATAAAAAATTATAAATTCTATAATATAAAATAAAGTGACACCCAAAATTTTCAATGCAAAAATGCTAATAGTTTAATGACTTTTTTCCATTTTCTAAATTGTGCAAATTATTAATTTGAGAAGATTTCAGTAAAAATACATTTCAAAACAATTCATGCAAAAGGTGTTTACATTGACTTTTAATGCACTTTCACAGTCTTTTGGCATTTTTTAGTTTACTTGGCCTTAATTTATAAACAATAGACCTACTAAACAGTCATTTATTTCAGAAATTAAGTGTTTGATTCACTAAAAGAACTGACTTTACTCTTTCCAACAGGAATCGGACTACGGTGGTCATGCTGTGAATTAAGAAGAACCGACTCATTGTAGTGATTCGTTTGGGAAACTGACTACGGTTGCACTGTTTGATTCACTTAAAAGAACAGGTGCATTTGTTCGGGAATCTGTATTTTTGATTCACAAAAAAGAACTAATTTACGTCATTCGTTTTGTAGGCTAATCAGGACACACTGGTCGCATTGTTTGTTTTTAATTCACTAAAAAATAACAAACTGAGTCGTTTGGCCTGGACGGGACTGATTCATTAGAGTGATTCAACAGAAACTGCGGTGTGTTCCAAATGGGATATATCACCCTCCGAAGGGCACTTCGGAGTGAAAACAATCATGGCCGCCATATTGAAGTGTTGTTCCCAATGGAAATGCTCAAAACTGGCCACTTCAAAGGGCCTTTCGGAATCAAGGATTTCGAAGGGTTCAACTGATGGACACTTCGGGCCCCCACCCATGATCCTTTGCGCTGATTCTTTCCATGATGACGGCGCCTCCATGCGAGCAAAGGATGATGCAAAAGGGCAGTTCAAGAAACAGTTGTTTAGTCCCCTACACCCTTCAACCCTTCGAAGCTCTCCTTTGAAGGGATTAGGACATAGGGATGAACGCTTCCGAATGGAACGCAGAGATAGTCGCGCTGTGTGTTTTTAATTCAGTCAAAAGAATCAACTCATTAGATTCGTTCAGGAATCAGACTACATTGATGGGGCTGCACGATATATCGAATGCGATGATCATGCGTATCTCGTCAGTAAAGCAGATTCTGTGTTTAGTAGTAAATCTCCATCACCTTCTTTAAGATAGAGCGGCATTTAATACACAGAGCCATAGTTCACTGACAAACTACGCAATATCACGTTCATTATCTCGCCTTCGATAATGAACGCAATATTGCGTAGCTTGTCAGTGAGCTACAGCTCTGAGTAGTAAATGCCGCTCCATTTGAAAGCAGGTGATGGAGATTAACTACTAATCATGGAACCAGCTTGATTGCGCATGATTATCACATTTGATTTTTTGCACAGCCCTAGAGCGGATCATTAGTGATTCAGAAATCAGATTACAGTGGCTGCAGCTCCTGAAACACTAATAAGAACCGGCGCGCACAAATCATTCATTCAGAAATCAGACTACACTTATTCTGCTGAGTGTTTTTAATTCACAAAAAGAACCAATTTGAGTTATTATACTGTAATTGGGATAACTGTGAGTTTTTGATTCACTAACTCAAACACGGCTTTAAAATTTTTAACTTTAATGTGTGAGGCTTCCGGTGTCATTCGATTCTAGTTACTGTAGTTGTACAAAAACAGTATGCAAACTGGTATTTTTATGATATTATTTTAATTTAGTTGCATAACCTTAGACACAAGCAAATACAGCAAATTTTTATGGTTTACTGCACTGTTATTAATTGACAAACAGTGGAATCTGAAGTCGTGCACATTACTTTTGCATTGAACAATAAGTGGTTACATTAGATGTGTTGCGGCTTGATAAACTCTACATTGACAAAAGAACCGTTAACAGAACCGAATGACTTTTTCAGTGGAACCGGTCTGTGTGTTTACCTTACCTCCTTGTTACGCCCCTCTGAGAAATTGGGTACACATTCCACCAGCTTAGCAATGACTGCAAGAAAACACAAACTTTCCTCACACACACACTTGTCTACTGACTACCCTGGTTCCCAAACGTGGAACGTATAAAGTGTCAGCAAACATATCTTTTGAATAATTAACCTGTCCTCTGGACTGGATTTAGGTCATTTGGCAATGATTCTCCTGTCTTCACAGATAACTACTTTTGGGGAGGGTTTCCCATTAAACATTGTTCAGACTTTGGGAAATACTCCCAAAAAAGTCAGAATACATTGGCATTTTTAAAATGGCTTGGTTAAAGACTGAGGCAAGAACGTGACATTTGGTCTTTCAGTAGAATGTAGCAACTAATACAAATAAAACTTGATAAGACAGGCAGTTTAATAGCAGACTCTTGAAAACCTCCCAAACCGTTGCATCATGTCCAGAAAACAGGGGCTTTGATGCCTGGTTAATGAACTATCCGGAAAGGGACCAAAGAGCTGGAAGAGGAGGACAACTTTAACCCTTCCCCATGTTTTTGGATGGGACACAAATACACTCTTGTCAAAGTAACACTGACATTATGCAAAATGTGAAGTGTAGAGTAAAAAAAAAACAAAAAGTGAATTTCAGTAACATGAATTTTAAGGATGTTTTTCCAGTTATTATTATATTACGAATTATGATATTAGTATTACAGTTATAATAATATCAATAAATATTATATTATATAATTATATTTTAATAATTATAATAATATCAACCGATATAATAACAACAATAACCTATGTATCTCGATCAATATTACAGTAATTATATTTTTTAATTTGAATAATAATACAATTATTATTATTATTATTATTATTGCTGCACATTTTATTAATGAACAGAGTCAGCTTGGGGGCAGCAATGAACACGTTGTTACCCGCTTACGCCGAAGAAGAAAAGCCAACCGGAAGAGGACCGTAGAAGAAGCAGGAGTAGCGGAAGGCGATTGTTTTCTCTTAGCTTGCTTGCTCATGTAAACCGATTTGTTTCTCTTTGTTTTGACAACTACAGCTCACTTTTACTCTGGAGATCACAATAAAGGGATAGGGAGGATGTTGGCTACAGGAACGGTGAGTTTTTAGGGGGTTTTGGGCGCTTTACGCTTATTTATGCTGGGGCCTCATAGAGCTAACGGCTAAAGCTAATGCAGTCAGTTACTATGGTGATATATTAAAACTTATACGCTGCTTTATATTAGGATATGATTATGTGTCTTGCGTAGTGTGAGTTTATATATGTATTAGAGTATCTTATGTCTGAAGTAAGAGTGTTAAGAAATGACAGGTCTACAGAGTTTTTCACGTGTAACGTTAACGTTACTGTTTGTAAACATGCGTCGTCATTAGTTATGAATGTGTGATTAATCATTGTATACTAATTAACTATACTAAAGAAACTGTTTATACAGAATAGGAGTAGTCTGGGGGTTTTTTTCGGTTTCTTGTGGAAAAAGTTGTATTATACAGTATTAATAAAAAGTAATTAATTGCTGTAACGTTAGTTTATAGAGCCTTTTTAGACAAGATTATAAGAAAGTGCATAAATAAACGGATAATAATACTAAACATTTAAAGAAGTCAAATCTTTAAGTTAATGCAAGAATGATTAAATGGAATTATAAAAGAAGTCAAAAACACATTCAATTAATTATATAAAATAAGCGTTTCAATTAAGGTGCAGCTGAAGAAAACACGCATTATATAATAATAGCAATTAATAAATATTAGGTCTAATATACATCAGTTTTCACTCTGTAAAATCGGTCTTGTAGACTGTAACCACAGCGGGTCTGACACAGGTGGACCGTGAGAAGATCTATCAATGGATCAACGAGCTCTCCAGCCCTGAAACGCGTGAGAACGCCCTGCTGGAGCTCAGCAAGAAGAGGGAGTCTGTGGCGGATCTGGCCCCGATGCTCTGGCACTCCTGCGGAACTATAGCGGCTCTCCTGCAGGTGCCTGCCAATCACTTCAGGCTCAGTTTAACACACGATATTATGTGTGTACATGTATATTTAGTGATGCACCAAAATAAAGATTTAATAAGGACTTAATTTAGATCTATATATTGTAATTTTATTTATACAATAGCCTAGTTTATACAATATAATTTATATAAAATTACAGCCAAAATACTAAACCAAAATCTGTAGTTGTGTAAAAATTAAAAATTTTTTTTTTTTTTTACATTTAATAAAATGCTTTATTTTGCAGAAAAAAAACATTAAAACTGATGAATTAATCAGGAAAAACAGTGTAAATTCAAAAAGGGATTTTTACCGCATTTTTATTGATTTAATGGATTTTTTTCCATTTCTAAATTCAGCCAAATAGTTTTGAATGAAAATGAATGACATTTGGCAGTAAAATAATACTAAAACAAAATTATCAATACGAATGAATTAACAATTAATGAAATTGATTTCCACTCAATGATAAAAAATGACAAATTATTTAAAAATTTCAGTTTTTAAAAAATATATATAAAGTGATTTGTAACTGCCTTTATATTGATTTAACTGATTTGTTTTGGTTCATAAATTTGATATTTTTTTGGAAATCAATGATGTTTGACAGTAAAACAATTCTTAAAATATTCAGATATCATTTTAAATTTTAGAAAGAGTGAAAATGAGTAAATATGATTGTAATTATAATACATGTGCAACTTTTTAGAATATTGTCATTATTTTTTAAATTAAGTATATTTGTAAGTAATGAAAATACAATGTAAATTTTAGCAATTGATTATACAAAAATAAAGTTTTTAAATAAATTTTTATTTTTATTATAGAAAGCAATTTGTAACTTTTTATTTATTTAACTGATTTTTGAATGTATACATTGTCAAACCTTTTTTATGGGATGAAAATGAATTAGATTTACAGTAAAAGAATTGGTTCAAAATTGTTATTCACATTAACTCAAATATTGGAAAAAGTATAATGGGAAAAAATAATGCATACAATAAATAATAATATTAACATTAACAATAATAACAATAAAACTTTCAAATCCCAGATTTTATTAAATAAAGATGTTCTTAATGTTTTTTATTTTATTTTACAGGAGATTGTGAACATCTACCCATCCATAAACCCCCCGACACTGACAGCACATCAGTCTAATCGCGTGTGTAACGCTTTAGCACTGCTGCAGTGTGTGGCCTCCCACGTAGAGACACGGTAACTCACTTGCTGTACACTCAGGAAATGACACACTATTATTAATCCTGTGCCGCCCTGACTGTTTTCCCCTTTTTTTCATCCTCAGCTCTGCTTTTCTGGCAGCTCACATCCCACTGTTTCTGTATCCCTTCCTGCACACGGTCAGTAAAACTCGCCCCTTCGAATACCTGCGGCTCACAAGTCTGGGTGTTATCGGTAAGAAAAGCAGCTAATACAGAAAAAATACTGAACATTGTTTTAGTCTGTATTATAATGTATTTGTCTGATAGGCGCACTAGTGAAAACAGATGAGCAGGAGGTGATCAACTTCCTGTTGACCACAGAAATCATTCCTCTCTGTCTGCGCATCATGGAGTCCGGCAGCGAGCTCTCCAAAACGGTTCGCTTGCAAAAATATCACCAAATAAAATCTTTGATTTTTTTAATTATGAGTGTAATTGGACATTCAGAAGGATGGATTCTCTTTCAGGTGGCCACATTTATACTGCAGAAGATCCTCTTGGATGACACGGGTCTTGCATATATCTGCCAGACCTACGAACGCTTTTCACACGTTGCCATGATACTGGTGATTCATTATTATTCATCTTATTATGCTTAATTGACATTTGTTACTGATAGACTGAGAGTTGTTGGATACTTAAACGTATAATAAATACATATATTTCATTTTATATTTACATTGTTTAATATTTATATATAATATACTTATATTTAACTTTGTTTAATAATAAAATTAATATACTTTTATAAATAGTTATTCATTTATTTCACTTTAACAATATTAATATAAATATGTCGTTATAATTAAATGTTAAGTAAAAATGCAATATAAATTTGTAACTGCATTTTTTTAATGAAAATGAATACTTAAATAATTTGAACATATAATCAAATATATCAGTCTTAAATTTAAATAAATTATTTATACATTATATTATTTATAATCTATATTTATAATAAATAAGCTTTCCATTAATGTATGGTTTGTAAAGATCGGACAATATTTGGCTGAGATACAACTATTTGAAAATCTGAGGGTGCAAAAAAATCTAAATATTGAGAAAATTGCCTTTAAAGCTGTGCAAATGAAGTTCACAGCAATGCATATTACTAATCAAAAATGAAGTTTTGAGATATTCACAGTAGGAAATTTACAAAATATCTTCATGGAACATGATCTTTACTCAATATCCTAATGATTTTTATTTTGACCCATACAGTGTATTCGTTAAGCAACTTAAGACTGGTTTTGTGCTCCAGGGTCACATATTACAAAAACTGAGGGGCAAGTGTAGTAATAATGGTAATATTCATATGTGATGAATAAAGAGGTGTGTCATTTTGGAGAACAAAAACAATTGAAAACTTTTAAAGTAATGAAACTAATGAAAATACGGTATAACATTTTTGCATTTCTTTAAAATTATTAAAGAAATACAAAATTAATCAATTATAATTTTGTAATTGCATGAATTTTTGGGTGAAATTGAATGATATTTGAAGGTAAAATGCTTTGAAAATAATTTTTCAAGTACTCAGATATTCAATTTAAATAAGAGAATAGAGAGAGAAAAGTAATAAGTGATTATATTTACATGTAACAATGAAAGTGTCATTTTGCAGAAAAAACTCAAACTGATGAATTAATGAAAATAATGTCAAAATTAGCATTTAATTATACAAAAAAAATCAAATAAACGCTAATATTTATAAAACAATGACATTATAAAAGTGATTTGTAACTGCGTTTATTGGTTTAACTGATTTACCCTAACGCGCACATTATTTTTATGTATATATTTTTTTGTGCTTTTTGTCTTGCAGGGGAAGATGGTTCTTCAATTGTCAAAGGAGCCCTCGGCTCGCCTGCTGAAGCATGTTGTGCGCTGTTATTTACGACTTTCTGACAACTCCAGGTATTTTTTTTCGCCCATATTTTCCCTGCTTTTGGAAAATAGGAGGTGCACAAATGTTGCAGTTTGGCAAAGATTAGAATCCTGTTTGTGTTGCTGAATCATTTCAGTTAAATCAGTGTGATTGATCTTTCATAATAAGGAAGATCAGAAATCATATTTTTGTGTCTCTCAGGGCAAGAGAAGCTCTGCGTCAGTGCCTGCCTGACCAGCTGAAGGACACCACGTTTGCTCAAGTGCTAAAGGACGACTCCACCACCAAACGCTGGCTCGCTCAGCTCGTCAAAAATCTACAGGAAGGGCAGGTCACGGACCCCCGCGGCATCCCCTTACCGCCTCAGTAACACACACTCGCACTCATCCCAAACCCTCCAAGATGGCCAGCAACACATCAGACTGTTTCACATACAAGGGCACTTAATATTTTTTGCCAAGAAGCTCAGAAACGGTGCTCAGCATTCACGGTTTGTTTCGAGATATTAAAAATTGACTTTGGACTCTGCTGGACTGAGGAAGAGTCAGTCTCATCCATTATTAGGGTTTTTTATTTTTCCTCTACGCCTTTTTCACAGAATCGAGAGGAATGGAAAGACTTTTGTCTGTATTTTTCATCACAGAAATGTGTAATTTTGAATGCTGTTAAATAAACTGTCATGCCATTGGAAATGTCATCTGCTGTGCTGCCTTTCTGGTCTTAAGGAGGAATTAGGATATTTCAGGCTAATTTTTAATTACAATTAAAGACCTTAGTCCGATTAGACTTTATGAATTGATGTGAATGAAACTGAAGGTGTGAGAAGATAGAGATATGGTTTGTTCAATATATTAATAGCAATATAATAATGGTTATATACACGCACACTTACATTTGGTGTAAAAAGTGTACACACACACACACAATTAAGCCCTGTTCACACCTAGAGCGATATCGTCTGTAAGCGCATGCTCATCTGCTGCTTTAAATTCTCCAGCTCATTATAGCAGGATAGATTCTGATTGGCTGTCAATGTTTTTATCGTTCATCAGCTGAAAAAAATCGTTCTGAAAGTGAGACCAACGATATCGTTTCTCTGTGCCTTTATCGTTATAGCTGTGTGGACTCTGCTATTCTTTAATACTGAGAACGATTTTTACAACTATATCTTTATCATTATCTTTATAGCTATTGTGCTTTGTATGAACGGGCCTTAACATTTAGTGTAAAAAGTATGCAATTTTATTAAATTATTATATTGTATAATAATAACACTATATAATATTTAAAATAAAAAAAGTGCTAAATTATGTATAATTTTATATTAATATATTATTTTTTATATAATTACATTGTTTTACACTATATATATATATATATATATATATATATATATATATATATATATGTGTGTGACTCTGGAGCACAAAACCAGTCTTAAATGGTGAAATCTAGTCTGAGATCCAGTATAGTTGTTCTAGTCATAATTACAAGCATCATATCAACCGAATGGTCAGTTGAGTTTAGTTGCTAAGTAATCACTATTGTGTAATGAACGATCTGATACGTCGTTAAACACAAGGTGAGAGTTTCATTGAGGCGATGTCAGCAATGGAAAGTGTTCATCCGCATGTGTGCGTATAGGAGTCTGAAAGCACTCCAGGCGCTGGCTCGACAGGGACCCCCTTTTAAAGACGCCAGTGCTATGTGTGTAAACTGAGCTCAGACATCGAGCTCTGCTGTGTTTTATTCATGAACAGAAACACGAGGAAGGGACAGAGAAGAATTGATGAAGCCAGGTACAATCGAAATTGACCGACAAGACCTCTGGATAGATGCAAATGTGCTTCAGATGGGTTGATTTTTCAAATACAAGATGTTCAGTATTCACCTAAAAAGATTTACATGCTCATATTCGCTGTTTCCGCCCGAGCACAATTTAACAGGGTTGCTAAATGTTGAATGCTTGCTTAAGTAACCTGATCCGATCATCTGGGGTCTCCACTAAAGGGCCCAAGCATTAGCAATAGACTCTTGAGTTGTGCTCCACAAATATGCATTAAACTCCCTGATGCGTGTTTCAGAGGCAGACTGGAAGCGGGTGGCAGAGTCCGATATATGGCTGTCAACATGCCATGAAGCCGTTTTAATATTTTATGAACATTCAGTCGCTTTGATCATATGTATGTAGTGAAGTGTAGCACAAGAGTCCAACATTTTCATATGCGTTTTTCGTACTCGTCAAAATTCACATGGCCAAATATTCGTTTGAATGAATTTTTTGTGGTGTTAGTTAATGCTAGCACACTATTTCTGTTGCTCATACTTAGGGATTTGTACTCTTATCTTGAGGAGGCAAGGACTCACCTTGCAGCACTTGGGCCAGTAAGCAACATACTAGCATCCAACCAGGACCACTTAGCAACATGCTATAATGCCTCATTAGCCATATAGCAAGAGCCTAGCATTCTCACTATTTTGATTCGGGTCCATATCCATCCAGAACACCTCATAGTTAGAAGTATTTACTTTTAACTTGAGCAGGTAAGTATTCACACTGCAATACATCTAACGTTATAGAACATTTCCTATCAGATGCCAAATAGACATTTAAAAGATGTCTTTAAGATGTTTAAGATTTAGAATGTATGTAAAACTGACATCGTAAAGACGTCCATCAGCTGTTTGTACACAGCAGATGCTCCCCAGATGAAGCGATCTTTAAGACATCTTGCAGACGTACTTGTGTTATCTGGGTACGTCTTGCAGATTTGTAAAAGATAACGCATAACGTAATATGCAAATAGCTTCGATAATTGCAGCCAATCAGTAAATAGGAACGGTATTTCTGTGAATTCACTCTGGATTATTTAGAAAAGTGTTACATTTCACATTTGCACGTTTATTTGGTCACAATTAAAGCTTTAGATGTCACACCGCAGGAATGCAACACTCCAATTACGCAATGCGCCGGATTGTGTTTCCACTTCAAAACTGACATACCCTCGTTTTATGTTTACAGTGGACAGAGAGACGCAAGACAAAGCAGCCTGAGGGAAGGTTTTTACTCCCACAGGCAGAGGGGAGACAAAAAGTGTATTTTGAGAACAAGGGGCCCTTTGTGGGCATTGAGTCGTGTATTTTGCTGTGGATCTGTGGGAGCGGTTGTGCGTCAGAGGGAGGTGTGTTGTGGTACGATCAGTTGTGGCGAGATGTGGACAGTCAGTCCAGCTCTGTTGCAGCGGGGGCCACATTACACCGGCTTCTCCTGAGTTATGCTCCTCTTCAAAGCTCAAATACAGATCCAACTATGAGCCCACAGAGGGTAAGTGCTACTTCAACCATGAGATAGTGAATATTACTGTACTTAAGTACCTGACTGTGAAAGTTTATCTACAGATACAGGACACCTGTTCGTAACTGTTGCTGGTTTTGTCTTTCTGCTTATAGTTAAACTGTTATTTTTAATACTTATACATATTTATGTAACTTTTATGGAGTAGTTATTTATATTATTTATTATTTGTATTTTGTTATGAAAAAAATCTTTAACATAAATTAGATTTAAAAGTAACAAATTATTTTGCAGTTCTAATCCTTTAATTTTTTTTATAATATAATAAAGTGAACATACGTTGACACTGTTGTTGTTGTCATTTGTAGCTTGATGTAGCTCATTCATATGCTATATCAGTTTTACAAGAATTTTAGTCATTAGTTGTAACAGAATGAATTGAAAGAATTTGGGACATATGCTTGAGTTCAGCATGTTTTTGTTAATAACTCGTTAGCAATGTTGGACATTTTGTCCGCCATGTTTAAGGCGACTAGCCTATGTGAAACCTGAATCTTCATGGCAACTTTGGCTGGGTATTACAAAACATTTCTACTCACATGGCTAGCTTGTGGTCATTTTGTTTTGTTTTTAGATGAGTTTTCCTAGTTTTATATTAGTATACTCCTAGAAATTCAGTTCATAAATGAATGTGTGAATTTTTGTCTGATTTTGCATGGCTGTGCAGTATTTGAGGGCACGTGTGAGATGCTTTCACACTGAACAGATCCGTACAATCATTAGAGAGTCTGAGGCTGATGGCATTTTACTTTTATTAATGAAAATTATGCTATAAAAAAAAATTATGCCATAAAATCTAGCTTTTTATTTTAAGGGGTGGCCCAAATATACCTTTTTAATGCATATTTTTAACATTTACAGGCGTTAACATTAACATTTATTCTTCACTTCAGTCACTGTGACACATTCATTTCTTCTCTCTCTTTTTTCTAAAACAGGAGACACCTAAAAACTGACAGAACGACAAATGGCTTCTACTGAAAGGAGCCTTCGTAAGTTTACATTTACACTATGGGGAAAAAATCCCTGACTGTTTTCAGTGTATTTATTTGTTCCGCTGTAACTGACTCAGTGTTGTTCATGTAGCAACACTGTAAGTAAGCAGGTGGCTTATATAGACCATTGTAGACTGTCGATATAAACACTTTTAAGGTGATATGAAGGTTATTCCATTAGTTCTAGTAAATTTTGCCTTTAAATATCTCCACAAACATTGTAAAACCATTCATTGTTAAAACTGTTGTACTGGGAAACGGTTCTTACTGGGAAAGCTTGATAAAAGGGCTAAATTATATCTAATTTTGGATTTAAAATGCTAAATATTAAATCATATCTAAATAATAATTCCATTACCTCATCTGGTAGCGTTAGAGCCCTAGCAACACAAGCTTATAAGGATTCATAAAATGCATGCCAAAACCTCATATCTATACAAAAGGAGCATTCATTATCTGATCATGAGAGGCAGGGGGTGTTTCTAGCGTGTTGCGTTTACAATGATGTGCTAGGAATCTGGGTCAGGTGCATTACCTGTTGTCTGACCCCTCCTCGCCCTCTTCGTCTCCTGTGCGGTCTTGCTCCTCAGGTATCCAGGCTGATGATGACCTGAAGTCTATGTTTGTTGGCACAGTGATGAGAAAAATCAAGTCTCGCACATGGAAAAAGCAGCGTTACTTCCGGCTACAAGAAGACTGCATGACTATCTGGTACAAGAGCAAGAAAGCAGGAAATACACACTCCACCTGTAAGTAGAGCTGACAAGATCCACAATCTGTAATTATTAGTCATTTATCCAAAGCAACATGCTGTTTTACAAGAACAATCCCATATGCCAGGGGTGTCCAGTCCTTCTCCTGGAGGGCTTGGAGAGGAGAATTTCAACACACCCTTCTAAAGTTTGTAGTGATCCTGAAGACCTTCGTTAGCTGGTTCAAGTGTGTTTAATTGGTGCTGGAGCAAAACTCTGCTGGAACATGGCCCTCCAGGAGCAGGATTAGACTTCGCTGTTATAAGAGAAACCTGAGTTTAAGTATCTTACTCAAGGTCACAATAGTGATAGTCCATGGATCAACTTTTCCTGTGATTGAACCTATAACCAGCCTAGAACAACTGCACCATTACCCTAGGTAGGGCTGTGCAAATAATCGAATGCGATGATCACGCGCATCTAGTCAGTAAAGCCGGTTCTGTGATTAGTAGTTAATCTCCTTCACATGCTTTCAGATAGAGCGGCATTTAATACACAGAGCCGTAGTTCGCTGACAAGCTACACAATATCGCGTTCAAAATCGAATGCGATTCATCTGAGATTAACTACTAATCACAGAACCGGCTTTACTGACTAGATGTGCATCAGGGCTCGCAAAATTTCTAAATCCCTGGTAGCCCTTTGGGCAGGTACTCCTCAGAATTTGGTAGCCCGAAAATTTAACTAGCCCAAATAAAAAAAAGACCATAAATGTCAATCAAAAACATTTTCAATACACAAATATCAACAAATATCAAGGAAAGGGTTTTATTTTACTATTTACAGGGTATCTGTAGATTTAAAAAAAAAAACATTTAAGGCAATTTATGACTGAGCTGCACAAGTAAAATGAACACCGTATGAGTGGGGTTGGACAATATCTGTGGTAACATATTAAGCCATAAAATGACATGATTTACAATTCAGATACAGGTTTTCAGAAAAACAAAAATCTTATGAAAAGGTATTTCAGCCTTTAAATAATTTTTATGAAAAGGGATAAGTCAAACATATGAATTATTATATTAATTTAAAACATAAATATTACTGTCTAAATTGTTTAGATTCTTAGAAGGCACCCCACATGAAAAAATACTATAGTAATTTATAGTAAATACTATAGTGTTTTTGAACCATGCTATAGTAAAGTGTATTATACTGTATATATTATAGTATTTACAACACTTTAATGAATGCTACAGCATACTGTAGTATTAACTATAGTGAACATATAAACTGTATACTGTTGTATTCTTTAGTTTTTACTACAGTAAACTGTAGTGTATTGTAGTATACCCTATAGTTGTAGAAAACTTAGTACAGTATTGGGTAATTTGTTTATATTACTATAGTTGTTATTACCACAGCATCTATAGAATTACCACAACAAATTAATTCAAGTACTTTACTATAGTATGGTTCAAAAACACTATAGTATTTATTTACTATAAATTACTATAGTATTTTGTCATGTGGGACATTAACTTCTTTCACATTTACAACTCTATGTGTTTGCTGCGTAAAAACATGGGTCGATCTAAACATAAGATAGGCTTTTTGGAAATGCAAATTCATTCTCTGCCATGAGGTGGCTCTTTAAGAGCGGCCGCTGAAATAAAGCGGTCCGTTCTCCTGGTGACGGCTGTAAACAACCAGCACCGCGCTCATAAACGCTGCTTCATCAGGCATTTTATATAGGCAAGATTAAATGAAAATGTCAACGATACATTTCTGAGGACAGTCGGTTCCCTTCAGAGATATATTCACATAAAGACATCCGTGCCTTGTTTTGACTTTAAAACGTGCAGCGCTCATATTTATTCAATGACATAATTGCTTTTTGAAGTTTCCAGCCATATCGAACCATTTTCTTATACCATTTAACGTATTTAAGGCCTTAAACTCCCTGCCCTGTATTTTAAGGTAGCCCGTCGGGCAGGGCGGTGATACATTTTGGTAGCCCGACTGGAAAACACAATAGCCCCAGGACGTCGAGCTAGTGATTTTGCGAGCCCTGTGCACGATCATCGCATTCGATTATTTGCACTGCCCTAACCCTAGGCATAAATATAGCAGTCATCTTCATATAAAGTATTTTCAGAACCTCTAGATCAGGGCTGGACAACTTCTGTCTTGGAGGGCCGGTGTCCTGCAGAGTTTAGCTCCAGCCCTTATCAAACACTCCTGCCTGTAGTTTTCTAGTAATCTTGAAAACATTGATTTGCTTGTTCAGATTTGGAGTTAAACTCTGCAGGACAGTGGCCCTCCAGGAATAAAGATGCCCAACCCTGCTCTAGATCAGGCTCTGTTCCTATGGGGCCAACATCATCCAGAGTTTAGCTCTAATTTGCTCCAGCACACCTGCATGGAAGTTTGGAGTAATGGAAAAGACCTTGATTAGCTATTTTAGGTGTGTTTAATTATGGTTGGACAATGCAGAACATTGGCCCACCAGAAGCAGGATTGGACGCCCCTGCTCTAGACTGGATGTAGAGTTTGGATGGGGGTCAAAGTTTGATTTGTTATCTTGTTTTATTTTGGTGTTGAGATCTCTCGAGACTACATAAATGTTCCAATTGTATGGGCCTGGGTCTTGATAGGCTAAATATTGGTCTGGTCTCCAACTCTTAGGGCAGGGGTTCTCAACTATTGCCCTCGAGGTTTCCTTTCCTGCAGAGTTTTGCTCAAACCCTAATCAAACCCTCCTGAACACGCTAATCAAGGTCTTCAGGATCACTAGAAAGTTATAGGCTGGTGAGTTTTATCAAGGTTGGAGCCAAACTCTGCAAGAACATGGACCTCGAGAGCTAGAGTTCAGAACCCCTGTTTTGGGGTTCAGGGGATGGTTAGGTAAATGTTTGGCTATGTGTGTCTATAGTTTCTGTGGGTGATGTGGAAGCTGTGCGGGAAGGGCACCAATCTGAGGTTCTGCTCAGCATTGCTGATGAGTTCCCGCCTGACCGCTGCTTCACCCTTGTGTTCCGTGGTCGACGAGGCAACTTGGACCTAGTGGCTGAATCTGCAGGGGAAGCACAATCATGGATTAAAGGGATACGCAAACTCATTGATAACCTGGAGAACATGGGGCAAAGAGAGAAACTAGACCAGTATCCTTTACTGTCACTCTTTATCTGCCTGTCTATCATTCCACTCTCTGTCCATCTTACACACACAAGGTTTCAGGCAGGCTAAAAGGCATTAAAGGACATTTAAATACACTGGGACTTCAGCACATCTGATCCAGTTACCTGCTTTCACTCAATGTTGTGCAACATAATTTATGCAAGGTGGACATGTTCCTGGGACAACATTCCTGTTTCTCAAAATTTTAACCCTATCACTCTGCTTGGATTGAAGTCCAAGCCCCTAGTTTGAGCCCTTAAACATAACCCTAAAATCAGTTGACAGGAACTCTACTTTGGTAAATCATACCAAGAACTTTGGTTTTCCCTTAAATGCTGTTTCCAGATGGATCTGTGATTGGTTTAAAAAGGCAGACAAAAACAGAGATGGACAGATGAACTTTAAGGAAGTCCAAGATCTGTTGAAGATGATGAATGTGGACATGAACGAGCATCATGCTCTTCGTCTCTTTACGGTAACTGCACATTTATGGATGATGTATGGTTTGTCTATTGCTGTACCACTTGATGTAGCTTTAGTTCAATGACAGTTTTTACACTAGACACTTAGGTCATTATTTGGTGATCCATTTCCAGGTAGTTGTTTGTATTTTTTTAGTGCTATCAAACGATTAATCATGATTAATCACATCCAAAATAAAAGTTTTTGTTTACATGATATATGTGTGTGTACTGTGTATTATGTAAACATAAATACACACACATATAGCATATATTTTGAAAATATGTACATGTATTTACATGTACATATTTATTTTCATATACTTTCTATTATATTAGAAATATATTTAATAAATAAACATAAAATTTTTCTTACATATATACATGCATGTGTATTTATACATACTTAATAAATAGACATAGTACACACACATATATCATGTAAACAAAAACTTTTATTTTGGATGCGATTAATCGTTTGACCGCACTAGTATTTTTAAATTTTGGGACTTCTATTGTTCTGCAGATGGCAGACAAGTCTCAATCAGGAACTCTTGAAGATGATGAGTTTGTGCTGTTCTATAAGATGTTGACTCAGCGTGAGGACGTCCTGCGAGTGTTTCAGGAATATTCGGGTGATGGGCAGAAGTTAACACTCCAAGATCTGAAAGATTTCCTACAGGAGGACCAGCTACACGAGGACGGAGTTCAGCAGTATGCACTAAAACTCATTGAACGCTATGAACCTTCAGATACAGGTAAATAACAGGGTTGTACTTTTCTTACTCAAGTTTCTTCAAAGCTCATTTGTATTTTACTTTACACTTACCATTGATCTGTTTAGATTGGGTTCTTGTCCCAAACAAATTTTTAACTTTCAAACTCAGTAACTTCTAGTTCCAGGTATCCTAATGCTGCATTTTGTGTTCTTGACATCTTGGCTCACCTTTAAATGCATTAATTGGTTTACCCTATGTTCCTATAGCAAGAATGCTACAAGCGATGACGTTTGATGGTTTTCTGATGTACCTGAGCTCACCAGAGGGCTCCATCTTCAACCCTACTAAGGTGGAACTCTACCAGGACATGACTCAGCCTCTTTGTCATTACTTCATTTCATCTTCTCATAACACATACCTTTTGGAGGACCAAATCAGAGGACACAGCAGTGTGGAAGGCTACATACGGTACACGTTTTCAAAAAAGTATTTTAAGTAGGCATTGCCTTCAATTCTTCTTTATATTCATAAACATGTACTTGTATGTGTGTGTTTTAGAGCACTGAAACGTGGCTGTCGATGTGTAGAAGTGGACTGCTGGGATGGACCAAATGGAGAACCAATTGTCTACCATGGACACACGTTCACCTCCAAGATCTTCTTCAAGGATGTTGTCACTGTGCTTGGCAACTATGCATTTAAAGTATGTCACAAACTATGGCTTTGTTTTCATTCACTCATTTACAACTGCACATTCATAACAAAAATGTTCTGTGGTTGTGCCATGGCATAGTATCAGATGGTAATTGATTACCATATTCAAACACTATGGTAAGTCAAGGAATACCATGGTATTAGCATTATGATAGTGTTCAACATAATGTATTAGCATGGTACCATTTTGAAACATGTTATTACCATAATAACTTTTTTTTAACAATACTGTACCACAATATGTTGATGGCAATAGATGACAATACCACAGGTACGTCAAAAAATAGCAAGGTATTAATATGGCAAACAAAAAAATCATAGTATTACCTTGGTAAATGTAAAAAAAACAATGATACTTAATGAAAATTACCATAGTTTTTTGGACTTTTATTATGATATTTTTGAAAGCATCATGTAAATGCCATGGTACATGCATGGTATATTTAAAAAACAAAACAATGTATTGTCATCTGATTCTAGTGCTATACAATGGTGCAACTAGGGATGTCACTGATTAATCGACAATCGATTAATTGTCGATAAGCGATGTCAATTGGCAACATTGTGACGATGTTTTAAAATAAAACAACGAGCACCATGAAACCATTTAAAAAGGCGCATTCAGCGGTCTCTGTGACAGAATATGAAACAGCCCACAAAGTATAATGATCCCGTACGCAACTACGGCGCGCTCTCTTCATTTTATCAAATGATCATAATCACATCCATTCATTTAACGATCCTGCTACTAGCCTTTTATTTAGACTAAAAACCCCTTTCATTCGGGTGAGGAAGCTGGCGTTTTGAGTGGCATTTGCACATGCTGTCATGCTGGTCAATATATGCTCCTGCAATAGACGCATTTTGCAGTATTAAAGTTAACGATTAATTGATCGTTAATTTAAACGACGATCGATTGTGGAAATGATCGAAAATTGACATCCCTAGGTGCAACAGTACTTTTTTGTATGGGGGTGATATCTGATAGAAATACCATATACCCATACATGTCCATAATTCTTAAAGGGTTACTCCACCCCAAAATGAAAATTTTGTCGTTAATCACTTACCCCCATGTCGTTCCAAACCCGTAAAAGCTTTGTTTGTCTTTGGAACACAATTTAAGAAATTTTGGATGAAAACCGGAGTAGGCTTGTGCCTGTCCCATTGACTGCCAACAATTAACACTGTCAAGGCCCAGAAAAGTATAAAAAACATCGTCAGAATAGTCCATCTGCCATCAGTGGTTCAACCGTAACGTTATTAAGCTACGAGAATACTTTTTGTATGCCAAAAACAAAATATCCAAAATATATTGAATTGTGTTTCGAAGACGAACAGCACTTTTAGGGTGGAGTAACCCTTTAATACTTTAGATAATCCTCTTGGTTTCTTTCTTCATCTTTGAGTCTTCTAAACTGGTTTAGAGTACTGTACTAGCTTGCATTTTTATGTGTGTGACAGACTGGGGCCAGGTTCTCACTGAGCCAGGGCATCATGCCCTTCTGTTTCTGTGTAATGTTATCTAGGGCAGTTATCTAGGGTGTGTTAGCCGCAGTTCTGTGTTGAGTGTTCCATTTCACTCCATCACTTATTCACACACACACACACACACACACACACGCACGCACACACACACTCTCCCCCCACAGGCATCGCAGTACCCTGTCATCCTGTCCATTGAGAACCACTGCACTGTAGAGCAGCAGAAAGTCATGGCCCAACACCTCACCCAGATCCTGGGAGACAAGCTGTTGAAAAGCCCTTTAGATGGAAAGATTCCCATTGGCCTCCCATCTCCTGAGGTGAGCTGGAGAGCACGGATGCATGCAGTCACTTAAACAAGTACTTCCACTTAACAAGTCCACTTAATTGCTGATTAATGAGCAGTAAATGTCTAGCACTGGTCATTCATCTAGAAGAGTCTCTTCTAAAGATCTCGAAGTTTCCACCCCACGAGCAGACGTTTGTATCAGAGTTCAGAGTGTAGTGACCTCTCCAGGATACATTCACTTTCTCCGGCTGTTCACCTGGGGTGGCAGCCATATGATCTATGTCCATGCGACATAACCACTCTGAATTATTAAAGCAAACGACCCTGCTAAGAAAGACCAGCTTAGACTAGCATGCATTAGCTTGCTTGTCAAGGCTAGCTTAGGCTAGGTGTTTCTGGTAAAACTTGCTAAGCGGTGAATTCTTGCTAGAAGCCTGCACTCCACCATCATCATTTCAGCAGGGTCTAAGCAGAAGTGCTATATTACTGACAAGACCATCATAGCTGTTATCCACTAGCAAAACTTAACTGAACACCATAGTCTTCATAGTGAAGCAAATTGACTAAGGAAATCTTGCTGGTTTAGGTGCAAATTTATTGCATTCCTATTTGACCAACCACTATTAAAGGCACACCTAATTAGTGTGTCCATGTGTCTACTGTTAAAGTATGAGATTTCTGATGCTAGTGTTGTCAAAAGTACCAGCTGCAATACCATTCGGTAGTGAAATTTGAAAAACATTTCCATTTCCCGTTAACATTTGAGCGCTGTTGAGCAGATTCTTAAACAACGCTGATTGGTAAATGTGTTCACGCGCTCAACAAATATGACTGTGATTGGCTAAAATGATCATTGCTTCACACTCTTCACCGAGCACTCACACAGAAACACACAAGAGTGTTTGAAAGCCGCATCTATCAGCGGATCCGTTTATGTGCAGATATATTAGGAATCCGTTGACAGTGACGGATCCGCTGATAGATGCGGCTTTCAAACACTCCTGTGTGCTTCTGTGTGAGCGCTCGTTGAAGAGTGTGAAGCGATGATCATTGTAGCCTATCACAGTCATAAGATTCTGCTCAACAGTGCTCAGATGTCAGTGGGAAATGGATGTTTTTAAAATTTTAGTACCAAATGGTATTGTGGTCAGTACATTTGACAACACTAGATGCTTGCTGATGAAAGTGTATCTTCTCCATATTTGTGTGTGTGTGTAGGATCTGAAAGGGAAGATTCTGTTGAAAGGAAAGAAGATAGGTGGATTAGAGGATAGCATGAATGGGGTGGAGGATGACCCTTTGATGGGAGAAGTGAGCGACGAAGAGGAGACTGCTGAAATTGATGATGACCATCATCGCAATGACAGCATACGGCATAGAGCCAAGGTACAGTGATACATTTCAGGAGAGATGTTTGTGTAGATTTTCTAATCAAGGCAGGAGTAATTTATCAAATGATAAGATTAATTCCACAACCTTGCACTTAAACCATGCAGTGGTGTAGCCAAGTCAGAAAAGTGTCTGAACCCCAACAAAGGTAGATTTACAAACTACAACTGTTGTACCCTTCAACAAGACCGATACCCAGAGGTTATTTGAGGGGGACTGTTCCTGTAACTCAGCTGTTCACGATTCCAGTCCTCGCACCCCCCCCCCCCCCCCCACTCCGCTCTGCATATTTTGCATGTCTCTCCTTGTTAACACACCTGATTCAGATAATCTGCTCATTAGAAGTGAGCTCTGTGCATGAACTGTGTTCTGATTGACATGGTCCCTACACAGTGTTCATTACTCCCTACTCCCTAAGCAGGGGAAATCTGTTGAAGTTTACTTCACTTCAGAACATTCATTCATGGTTTTGCGCTGCGCAACATCTTATATAATATACCTCTATAAATAATATATACAATTTAAATTCACGTCACATACACTTCAATGCACTTTGAATGGAACATATACGTTCGCTTCGAACTGGAATCATGGCGGAATATTCTGCGATGTCCACTTCGCAGGGCACTTATGTTCGAATAGAACAAACATCTGAAGCGATAAGAGAAACATACAAAATGTGCAGAGTGGGGGGACGTGAGGACTGGAATTGAGAACCGCTGCTGTAACTACTACTCTCTAAATCACTCTTGGTCAAAATGGCAGCTAAATGACTAATTAGTTGTTAAAAACGAAATTATGTTAAAGATAATGGGGCATATCTAGGATACAATTTCTTTGGCTACTTCATCAGCCAATATATTGTAAAATACTAAATGGCAGTCTTGTCTCACTGGGAGTCTTATCAGGTCTTTATCAGAGCTCTGCGGTGCTGCGTCCTCAAGTAAGATTTACAGTCTGCCACGACTTTAACCGCAAGATTCAAATCTAATTACGTAACATATTGAACACTTTGGTTTGATCATCCCTGGAAACTTCCACTTCTGATCAGGAGGGTTACTTTGTGCCAACTTCAAGTGAAAAAAATCTGGACCATAAGCAGTTTAACTAATGTAGACCAGCTTGTCTCATGTTGAAGGTAGCAAAATATTCTGAGAGACAAGAGATGCTCAGTGGCCCTGAAAGCGGGTAGACTGCATAAAGCAGTAATGCAAGTTGGATGGGGAGACACTGGAGCAATCTTGGGAAGAAAACAAGAAAAAGCAAGAGAGAAAGTCAGCGATAGATAAGACAGAAACTGCATATCTTCTGTGGTCTTCTGCTATCTGATAGGTGACCATGTGCATTTGCTGTTACCATGTGACACTTGATTCTCTGAACTCATCAACTGGAAAAACGTTAGCATGAAATTTGTAGCTTATATTTTGCACACAAGCATTGCTCTCTTGCTGGATAACTGGTTTAGGCCAATTACTAGGCTAAATAGTCATTTAGTTAACAAATTTATCCTAAGTGACATACAGTACCATTACTACAGGGATAGTCCCTCTTGCTAATTGGTACAACGTTGAAGGATTAACCCTTGCTGCCTTTGGTTACCAGCCCAGATCTAGGCTACACCAATCTACGCAAGCTGAATATCATGTTAAGTTGGCACAGTGGGTTGGCAAGAATGAACCCAACAGATGGTAGGTAAGATGAAGCCAGGTGGATACCTGGCCTCATTATCCAAATGGTCGTCTGTCATGGCATTGTTTAAGTAGTCCTGGGTTCAATGGTTTAGGTAGCATAACTGAATGCTTGCAGTAAAACCACATATACAATCTAGCTGGAAACCTTCTCAAATGTCACAGCCATTTCCTTAAATTTCCGATGCTCCTGGTAAAATCAGTCCTTGCTCCTTAACAACTCGGCTAAAAAAGTGGTTCTCAGATCTTAGATGGCTTAAGCTGGTGTTTAGCTGGGTTAGCTGGTTGGCCAGTTTGCCTCAAAGACCTGACCAGCTTGACAAGTGCCAACAACCCCTCTGAAATAATCAAAACAGAGCACCCTGGCTAGTAAAAACTAGAAAACCACCTTAGGAAGGAAGTGAAAATGAAAACGAGGTGGCTGTCAAATTGTATTTAAAGACTGTTTTTGTACTGTCTAGAAATCCAAGCAGTGTCTCTCTAAAGAGCTGTCGGACTGTGTGGTTTACTGCAAGAGTGTCCACTTTAGCGGCTTTAAACATTCACGAATTCACTCCAAGTTTTACGAGATCTCCTCCTTCACGGAGTCTAAGGCCCGGAAACACATAAGGGAGGCAGGTAAAGGAAACATGGGTCTGACTGCTCATAAATTATTTTTTTTAGAGAATTGTATTGTCTTACTGTGTTTGTCTCTGTGCTACAGGAGTGGAGTTTGTTCTCCATAACGCTCGTCAACTGAGCCGGGTTTACCCCAGTGGTTTGAGAACTGACTCATCTAACTTCAACCCACAGGACATGTGGAACGCAGGGTGCCAAATTGGTGAGCGTACCAGATTTAAAAAAATTGTTGATATATGAATATTCCATAATTCATGAGAATCTGCTTTAGCTAGCTTAGCTAAGATTCATGAAGCTTTCATGGAATTTTAAAATATTCTGTTGATGAACGTCACATAACTATCTATAAGATGTGTAAGATGTTGTGATTAAGACAGATGTGATTAATAGCTAGTTCTTGAGTCAACTAGAAATAAGTCTGACTAGCCTGTCTTTAACCAGCCTAGCTTTAAGAGATGTGCTTGTTTTAGTTAACCATCAAGCTGGTTAGGCTAATTTGGTTTGTTGGTTTTAGAGAAATTTTAGGCACTTATCAGCTGGTTGTACTAGGAGACCAGCTAACTGGCTAAATCAGCTGAACACTACCAACCCGACCAGGCTGGGAGACCAGCTAAACCATCTTAAAGGGGTCATAAACTACCTTTTTTTATTATTTTGTACTGTTCTCTGAGGTCCACTTATAATGTTATCAAGATTTCTACATAAAAACATCATACTTTAGAACTAATAGGCTATTTTCTGTCCTGTTTTGGCCCCCCTCATCAGAACACTTTGTTTGAATAGGCGAGGAAGTAAATCCCCCCCTGCTGTGATTGGCTAACACTTGTATATGTTTGACACCTACATCCTTTACAGATGGACACTGCAGTGATTTAGGTTAAAAATGCATAAATACTCAGTACATATCTAACGATCTGCAATAACAGACAAAGCAATAGTGATCACGTAAAGAAAACAGTTTCTCAAACTTGTGTGGTGCGACATTACTGTCGGATCCAATATATTTAGCACAGCATCGTTTTTTATTTTCAATCTTTCTAAAAATCCTGCATAGAATTGTGCCTTGTTTGTAAACAAATCTGCAGTAAAATGAAGTAAACAAAGGACCAAGTTCTTACTGACGCAGTCTGGAACTTCATTAAAAATAAAGTTCATCCACTCTTTCCTAATGTTAGGATCAGAAGGAAAGCAATGCAAAGACTGTTTTTCCACAACTTGACACTGCACAGTGTCTTGTCTTCAGAGCTATCTTTACTGTTTTCTGCATTGACCAGGGTTGCCAGGTTTTCACAACAAAACCTGCCCAATTGCCACTCAAAACTAGCCCAATAGCATTTTGAGGGGGGTTCCACGGTATAAATCGCGTTCTGGGGCTTAAAATACAAGTTTTTTGGCAAGGTTCCCCTGGTAAAATTTGCATTGCAGGGGCCAAATATCACATTATTGGGGTCGCTTCAACCCGCTAACATAAAAACAACCCATGGCAACAGTGTTAAAGTAGCCCAATTCCACGGGAAAACCACGGACTTGGCAACACTGGCGTAGACCTGTGTTTGTCGCTCTTGTTATTTACTTAACATGCAAATCGGTGGGCGGGGCTAAACAGGCAGTGATGTGTGGGGTGCGGAGGCGGTGTTTAGCAACACTATTATGAGAAAAAGTGGCACATTCCACAAACTGTCGTTTAGGCAGACTGGCTTCATTATAAGCTGTTTTTAGACAAACGATAAAGTTTTGAGTTCTGAAACTTAGAGGGTGTTTTTATAGTACAATGACCTCTCATATTTTGATTTCTTAGTTCATGACCCCTTTAAACCAACCAAGACTATTCAAATGAAGACTATTCATTGATGAGCATTGCTAGTTAACTAGTCAAGATATCACTAGTGTAACAGCCTAAATTACCATTCTTTATCCATGAAAATAGGAAATGTTTTAGGTAGGATCTCTTACTACTAAATACAAATGGTGGAAAATATTTTTTTCATTGCTAATTCTCTTCTCTTCTCTTCTCTTCTCTTCTCTTCTCTTCTCTTCTCTTCTCTTCTCTTCTCAGTTGCTCTGAACTTTCAGACCGCAGGGGTTGAGATGGATCTGAACGATGGCTTATTCAGTCAGAACGGACATTGTGGCTACATACTGAAACCAGCATTTATGCGCAAAATTGACGAGAGGTTTGACCCAGAAAACCCCCAAAATGACTGTTACAAGCCGCTTAGCCTGTCTATTCAGGTACAAACCTGAATTTCTGTGTATGTCCTGGCGTTATTACGCGTATATGCTAAACCTGCATATATGGTGTGATTTTTTTCAGGTAATCAGCGGCCAACAGCTTCCTAAGGTAAACATCAAGGAGGGCTCAATCATTGATCCCCTCGTTCGGGTGGAAATTCACGGCGTACCACTGGACCAGACCAAGCAGGAAACCAGATACATTGACAACAACGGTCAGTTAAAACGTATAGGACGGAGTTGTGTCTAGACTGCGAAAGCCTAGACTCAGTTAAACCAGAGATCTAGTTGCATTCGAAAGATGAAACAAACTTGAAACAAAACTTGTTTTCGAACAAATGGTTTTGGACATGCGCTAAGGTTCACAGTGAATGTAGATTATTTATATATTGTATATTACTGTAAGTTTTTCATGATTTTAATCACTTTTGCAGTTGACTTAGTACATGAAGTATTTTTTAAAAATGAATTAGTCACAGGACTATTTACTACTAATATGAGGTGGTAAAAGATATTCATTCAATAATTTAGAAAAATTGCCTCAAAAAGTTTTTTCATTCGCTGATAAAGCTTGAAATTTTATATCAGCTACTCATTTGTCTTTGCAGGTTTTAACCCAGTATGGTACGATACGCTTCAGTTCACAATTCACGTCCCTGAATTGGCGCTGGTACGGTTTGTCGTCGAGGACTATGATAAAACATCAAAGAATGACTTTGTGGGACAGTTCACTCTCCCTTTCACCTGTATTCAGCCAGGTACGTCTCCGTTCCACCAAATGCATAAAAAATTTATCCTCCTGTTAATACTACGCACGTTTTGTTCTTCCTCGTAGGATATCGTCACATTCATCTCCTGTCTAAGGACGGCACCAGCATGCATCCTTCCTCGCTATTTGTTAATGTCCGTATAACTAAACTAACGTAAAATGACTTAAAGTTGTCTTAAACTGACACGCGCACAAAAGAAACTAAAAAAAGTAACAATTTCAAGTCTTCCCAGTCAACACTTGTTTTCAGCATGCTGACATTCTAATAAGTACAGTAAAAATGTATTAAAAATACATGTTTAGGGTGAAGTTGTGTTGCTATAGATTTAGTTCATTTGTAGGCCAAATAATTTTATACTTGTTTTATTTACTGTTATTAAGATTTGTGTGAGCTGTATTTAAATATGACTTCAATGCGATACATATCCAGGTTGTGTTTTAACTTTAAAATTAAAAGGAAAATATAAAATTATATTTGCATAAGGAATTAATCCTAGTTTGGTTTGTTTTTAGGACTAAAGTATAGATTGTTTCCCTTAAATTTTAGGTTGAAATATGCATAGCAAAATATAATTTGTGTCTTGTTTTCCAGGACAAACATCTTAACGTTCTTAAATTACGATACATTTACTTGAGACGCAAAATGACTTATAATACTAAGTCATGTTTTCTGAACAAATATACCATAATTGAGCGAGTTTTTGCATAAAACAAGAAAAAATAACAATGAAGGGAAAAAAATGACAGTGGTGTCAGAAAAGTTATTTTGGTTTCCTTTTGAATGATTTTTTTTCTTGCCCATTTGGCAGAGATGTTTTTTATTTTCTTGTTTTAAGCAAAAACTAAACATATTTTGGGACACTTTTCAAAAAACAAGATTTATAACTGTATCTTGATTTAAGAATGCTTAGATATTTGCACTGAAAAACAAGACCTTTTGCTTTTTTTTTTTTTTTGCAGTGTGACCTGGATATTTCATATAAGATTCACCCAATGTAATTTTCACCATGCATGACAAGCTTTTACATCTTGCTTTATGTATTTTAGAAATATTTCAATAGAAATATATATATATATATTTTTTTTATCGTACCACTACATTTCAGTAGTACTTACAATGATGTGTGTGTTAACTGCTCCTTTGGAATAAAGTACAGAGATAATGGGCTCAATTACAATCTTACTTTGGCCCTGAAGTACCTCAGGGGCCTGACTCAGTTACACAAAGATACAGAAGGAGGGCAGTGAAAATTACCCCATCTGTTTCCACCTCCACCTACAGTACCTGGATACAGTATATCATCGTATACATTACTCTTAAAATCCACCTAAGATGTATAAGAGAACTTAAAGTAGATTATTCTAAAACATGTCAAGACATTTGTTAAGTCAAATGTATGCTGCTGGACTAATAGTGTTATATTTTTTGTATTTCTATGAGCTGGATCTATATACTGTTTTTGTAATATTGTTCAGTAACTATCTGTAAACTGTCTGTTTTGCTTGTGTATACATGTACGTATGTATTTATTTGCCATATTCATCAAAGAATAAAGATAATTTTCAAAGGACTTCCTGTTTCTGTTTTCAACAGGTTCCAGTTTATAAATGAGAATAAACAACTATAAGAATGAGGTGACTAAAAATGATCTTAAAACTCTGATAAAGGCCTCTTTACACCACCGAGTTAAGGCTTTTTTGTGCCTGCACATAATTAAATGCAAACATACACAAAACAAATGTCTGCTCTGACCACCCCAGGCCCTAGTATTAAATTAAACAACTGTAATGTTTGTTTAAATAAATTTATGCCACATCTCGGCAGCATTAAGCTGTGTAAAGACACCTAAATGCCATTTCAGAAGTGCTTCTGTGACAAATTTAATTTACTACCAAAATTACACCGCAAATGCTACTGAAATGGCATTTAGGGTCTTTACAAAGGCTATAATGCTGCTCAGAAATGGCATGAATGCATTTCCACAGCTGTGCTTTGATATTAGGAGCTGAGGTAGGTCAGAGCTGACTTATTTTAGTCTGGCTTTTATGCAGCATTACTTTTTTTACACCAAATTTTGAACAGGCACAGAGCAGCATTTACAAAAATTAACCACGGTTTACAGCTCCCATGGTTACTATAGTTTAATACCGCAAATTATCCATATGGTTTTTCTGCACTAGCCTTAGTTTGTTTAACCATGGTATTTGTAATAAAACTGTGTTTATACTAAAAGCAAGAGGGAGCTGAGCGAAACGGATTAAAGATACATTTCTTTTTACTTTTGCCATTTGTTGTGTGTTTTATGTTAACATTTGTGTTGTTTATTTAAGATTTAAAGATGGTTGGAAAACTACACCTGAACATTTTCAAGTGTAGCCTCGACGACCTGAGGAGGAGTTTCGACGGAACTCAACTTCCGTTTCGTTTTTACTCGGACAATATTAGCTGTAACACCAAACAAATTGGCCACTTTAACACGTGCGGGACTTTTTCTGATCGTTTGCGCTGTGTATAAACGTAAGGATCTTATCAAAATAGGTATACTTAGCCAGAATGGTGGGGAAAATTAAACGGATCCGGCAGAAGCTCCATCACGGCGCTGTGAAGCTGGAAAATGAGCACCAATACAACCCCATGCTGGGGAGTCTGGAGAAGATACCCATTCAACTCATTAAAACAGATTCACAAGAGACCAAACTCAACACAGCTGACGGCAGTAGAAATAATAATTCAAAGGTATGGCCATTTGTTTGCATTATTCATGTGTCGTATGCTTAAATAGTTCACAAACCAGTCAGTGTCATATATTATATCCCATGCGACCTAATGATCTAAACGAGCTTCATGTGTTTTCTATGTACGTTAGGCGTTCAGTTTTCCCTCTGGAATTTTTGCTGGAACTAAAATTTCCCCTGAGTCTTTAGTTCAAACGCTGAAAGTTGATGAACCATCAGATGTGTCTGCAGGAGAACACAAAGGTGGGTTTTCCCCCCCTCTTTTTATTTTAAATTTTTATATTTCTTACAGATTTGTTTTTAAATATGTAAACATTTCAACTGAATATTAAAAGCATTTAATTTTTCTTAAAAAAAAAAGCCAATTAAATAATAAATAATTGTTGTAAATTGTATTATCATTTGTGATGTTAATTTTTTACATTAAAATTTGAAAACCGGACTGTTTATGATTTAAAAAATATAAATAATGATTTATTATTGATTTTTAAAAAGTAAGCAATGATTTAATATTGTTTTAATACTGTAATTGCACAATATTGTAGTTAATTTTAGTCTAATTCTAAAAGCCATGCAAATTTTTATAGAAAGCTTTATACAAAATGAAATATAATATTTATTTTTATTTATTTGACTTCTGCTATTATAATATACTTTTTGACAGATCTGCTTTTATGTAAGTAGTTCAAATTAATGACATATTAATAATAAATGATTGTATTGTAATGTAGTATAAATAAAAATCTGTTCATATTTACATTTAGATATGTTGTTAACAAATGTAAAACTATGTAAAGAAACATTGCTATTATAGTTTTTCTTTTGCACAGGTTTGTACACAAGTATTCAACTGAATAGTACAAGTATCTTAATACATACTCAAATAGGTATTTATTATAGGTACAAATATTGTAATATTTTTTACATTTAAATCTGAAAAATACTTGTGATTTTAATCTATGTAAAACAGAAAAGTTATAAGCCTAATGCAAAATTAATTTTAAATATTTATCGGTCATAATCAGTTTATATTCATTTTACTTTCTATTATAATGTTTTCATTGTGATTTTGTTTGCACTAATTTGTTATTAAATATATATTTCTACTGAATGCTACAAGTATTTAATATTAATACATACTCTATTTATAGGCTGTAATCATTTCATATGAATTTTAATTCAACTGTTATAAAATTCTAATTTAATTGATTAAAAATATACTGTTTTATTCCAATTTAATTACAAAAAAGATTATTAATATTTAAATGCACAATCTTGTTGCCAAAAATGCACATGCATTTGTTGCCACAAGATGGCAGACTAATTGCATGTTTTTGAAATCTATGTTTGTATATGAATCATCTTTATTATGTATTGAATATTGGATGTTTGAAATCAGTGAACAAAGATTTGATTTATGCTGTAACTTAGAGAGTGGCGTAGTTTAGTGGTTAAAGAAGATCCAAGCTCCTCATTGAAAAGTTAGGTTGGAACCCTGGAACTAAGCGAGTAGTGAAGGTGTAGCAGTGTAATGAAGGTATAAAGTGAGAGTGTTTTTCCCCTCACATGTCCTCTGGCTTTGATTGGTCTCTATAAATGTCAGCTGCGTGTGAGTATTGAGGTTGGGTAAGGAGGGCTGTTCTATTCCTGGCTGTCTGCAGTATAAATAACTCATGCGTGAACATCACAGCTCTGCTGCATCAATGCACTGACGTGACCGCTGACTCCACGACTGCTCTGACCAATCTGAGATTCTCTTGAGGAGAACTGCAGGACTGAGAGAGGAGGCGACTAGTACAGCTGGAACCAGCATATGAGTTATTTCTCACTGTGGCTTTGGCTACTATTCTAGTCACAAACAGTGTATGTTTACTGTACTTACTTAGTATTCAGACTTTTAGTGAGTAAGTGTTTCTTTAATTACAGGTGGTTTTGATGCTGCAGATTTTTTTTTAGAAACGCTCTTAAATCATATTTTTTTACGCACTTAATATAATTTTATTTGTTCAGTATTGACAAAAGCAAACAACTTTCTTAAGTCATTAACATTTCCTCCACATCTGAGAGTATGTAATGTGTTTAGTATAAATTTTTGGGGGAGGAAATGTCATTTCATTTCATTGTTTTCTAAGGCTGAGTTCATAGCTATAGAATTTTATGTATCCTAAATGCACAGCATTAAATAACGTGTATATTTAATTTATTTGAATAAATTATTTTAATGTAATACATATTGAAAGGGTTTATTTAACTATTTATTTAGATCATGCTATAAAAATTCAGTTCTTATTTTGGGATTTTCTTAGTTTATCAATTAATCTATTATTTTAATAATATCCATTACTTATTTGAAAATGATTGATATAGTCAATCTGGAGATGTTTTTAATAATTTAAATTAAATTAAAACATCGGAAATTATATATATATGTATGTATGTTTATTTTTATTTTTAGTATTTTAATAAATTGTTTATAATTAGAAAAAAAATTATAATATTTTTTTTATTTAAATAGAAAAAATAAATAATAAATTTATTTACTTAATTTATTTAATGTTTCAATTAATGTTCATATTAAACACACATATAACATTGAAAAGAATAACATTTAAAATTTATATAATACATTTTTGTATTCATTTTAATTCTTATTAAATGTAATTATTTAATATGCGTGATTTGTTTAAATGCACTTCATGTATATTCAGTCACAAATAATTTTTTGTTGTTTTTTTATGGCTTTTGTACAGGTTACAAATAAACAATTTTTTTACATAAAATACGTAAAAATAAAATATAAATATTTAATTATATACACAAATATACAGTGAGATCAATAAGTATTTGATCACCCTGTGATTTTGCAAGTTCTCTTACTTAGAAATCATGGAGGGGTCTACAATTTTCAGCATAGGTGCATTTCCACTGTGAGAGACAGAATCTAAAAATAGAAATCCAGAAATCACATTGTATGATTTTTTAACAATTTATTTGTGAATTACTGTCAAATAAGTATTTGATCACTTGCTTATCCGCCAGATTTCTGACCCTCAAAGACCTGTTATTTTGCTTTTAAATAGTCCAGCTACACTCTGCTCTTGATTCTAAATTAGTAGCAACTGTTTGAGGTCGTTCGCTGTCATAAAGGCACCCGTGCACCCCAAAAATCAGCCAAAGTCTAAGTAGCAACATGGGCAAAACCAAAGAGCTGTCAAAAGACACAAGAGACAAAATTGTAGACCTTCACAAAGCTGGAAAGGGCTACGGGGCAATTGCCAAGCAGCTTGGTGAAAAAAGAACAACTGTTGGAGCAATTGTCAGAAAATGGAAGAGGCTAATGATGACTGTCAATGTCCCTCGGACTGGGGCCCCACGGAAGATCTCTCCTCGTGGGGTATCAATGATGCTAAGAATGGTGAAGAATCAGCCCAGAACTACACGGGAGGAGCTGGTCAATGCCGTGAAGAGAGCTGGGATCATCGTTTCCAAGGCTACTATCAGTAATACACTAAGACGTCATGGTTTAAAATCTTGCATCACACGGAAGGTTCCCCTGCTTAAATCAGCCCATGTCCAGGCCCGTCTGAAGTTTGCCAGAGACCATCTGGAGGATCCAGAGGAGTCATGGGAGAAAGTCCTGTGGTCAGATGAGACCAAAGTAGAACTTTTTGGTCTTATCTCCATTCGCCGTGTTTGGAGGAAGAAGAATGATGAGTATCATCCCAATAATACATAACTACAGTGAAGCATGGGGCTGGAAGCATCATGCTCTGGGGGTGTTTTTCTGCACAGGGGACAGGACGACTGCACTGTATTAAGGAGAGGATGAACAGGGCCATGTATTGTGACATATTGGGCAAAAATCTCCTTCCCTCAGTCAGAGCATTAAAGATGGGTCATGGCTGGGTCTTCCAACATGACAATGACTCAAAGCACACAGCCAGGAAAACCAAGGAGTGGCTCCATAAGAAGCATTTCAAGGTCCTGGAGTGGCCTAGCCAGTCTCCAGACCTAAATCCAATAGAAAATCTTTGGAGGGAGCTGAAACTCTGTGTTGCTCAGCAACAGCCCCGAAACCTGACAGATCTAGAGAAGATCTGTATGGAGGAGTGGGCCAAAATCCCTGCTGCAGTGTGTGCAAACCTGGTGAAGGACTACAGGAAGCGTTTGACCTCTGTAATTGTTAAAGTCTTCTGTACCAAATATTACAATTTTTTGACTCAAGTGATCAAATACTTATTTGACACAGTAATTCACAAATAAATTGTTAAAAAATCATACAATGTGATTTCCATATTTCTATTTTTAGATTCTGTCTCTCACAGTGGAAATGCACCTATGCTGAAAATTGTAGATTCTAAGATTCTAAATCACAGGGTGATCAAATACTTCTTGATCTCACTGTATATATTTGTATATATATGTGTGTATATGTGTGTGTGTGTATGTATATATATATATTTATTTGTATGTGTTTTTTTTTTGTTTTTTTTTAAACATGCTTCATTTATAATCACTCGGAAGATATTTGATGTGTTATTGATATGTTTGTTTTTGTACGTTATGTACACACAATTAAAAATAAATGTCTCTGTATATTTTTCAGACTGTGCTTCATTCGTGTAGTTCGAGGATCTAGTTAAATGCCTCAGTTGCGGGTGCGCTTGAGTGAGGTTGTTGTAGAGAATCGATGTGCCCGCGGCACTGCTTTGACAGAACGAGATCTTTCGCCTCTTTAATTGGGGGTATCGGTGTCTCGGCGTGACCTCGGAAATTCACCTCCAGCTCAGCTCCCCAGATGCCCTGCCACCTCTCCTCAAAGCGCTGGTGGGACGGGGAGACGAGAAGTGCAAGTGCAGAGGGGCAGAAAGGGCAGCCGGGGTGTTCTGTCTGCTCTTAATTGGCGGTGTCCGTTTCAGCCAGCTCTCTGAACATGATGCTCTCTCTGGGATGGATGTGGTGGGAATGATGGATTTCTTTCCCTATCCCTGGTATGCGGCAAACAGACGGATGCAGAGGCGAGATTGGGTTTCCAGCTTCAGGAGTGCTAGAGGGAGATATGAGGTTCGGAGATCCCTATCAGGCAGATACAGCAGAAAAACACCACTGTTGTTATTTCTGTGGTGGCTGATGGTTGGATCGACTCGCTGATGGTTGTTTCTGATCTGAGAGCGGTTTAGTGATGGCTTTCAATAGTTCAGAGTGTGGAAAACTGGTTGTGGATCAGGCAGGGACTGGAAATTGGCGAACAGATGTTGAATGGAAAGAATGTAAACTAAAGTTTGGAATTTTGCAATTGTAAATTATGGTTTGCAATTGCATATTATGGTCGTCTTTGATTTTGTTTTTGCATTATAATTCGAGTGTAAATTTCAAAATTATCGTATTTGAAGCAAAACTGTGATGCCCAAGACATTTCTACAGCATAACATTAAGTAAATCTCAGTCCATTCAACCCTGTTACATAAGTTATTTTAAGAAAAAAGTATCAAGCAAATATTTTTTTTTTATGGATAATATAAGTTTATCAACTTAAAACCAACATGTGATTTTAAACTAGCTAGTACCTACTGAGTTATATCTAAATTAAAGCTAAATGATCAACACTCTTACTCATTGTTCTGTTGTTTATTTCCCAATTGTATTTATTTATATATATTTATTTTATTTATTTTAATTCTTTCATTATTTTCAGGATTTTGGGCTGAATTTAAATTTCATGAAGTTTGGTAACAGGGTTGAATGAAAAAATAAATAAATAAATGTATATGTATGTATATATATGTTTGTGTATATATATATATTATTATTTTTTTATGAATATATTTTCATATTTTTAGTGTGTACCATACAAATATTCAACACGGTTACAGGATATTTAACTACATTTTAACTATATATATAAAAACTGTATTTAATAGATTATTTTGTATATAATTACACAATTATTTTTTTTTACTATTTAAATATTTTTATTATAGCATTGAAAATTTTGTATGTGTCTAGTAGACATATGCAGATGTTTAAATGCCATAAATTTGCTTACTCTAAATTACTTGTGTAATTGTGGTAAATATGTAATGTAGTAAATATAATATATTATTTAACAAAATAACACATAACAGTGTAAAAATATCTCACTTTTAATATAATATATTAAGAGTTTCAGGTCCCCCTTATCTCATTGTCATTTTCCCAGTGGCGTTGTGTAAAAGCAGATGTTTATGTTGTATTTATCATATCATTGAAGGATGCAGAGGCTGAGGGCGTTTGTGTCTGGACTTCACATGCAGGCCTTTCTGTCAGAGATCGTCAGTCTGGAACAAGTGATATAGTGGGGAGAAATGTGGGTCGTAGGACATGACATTTATCTCTCTTATCGAGTCTCCTCTCCAGACTCATTTCCAGAGGACAGAGCTCATAGAGCAGTTTGTCTGTGGCCATGTCATGCCCATATACAGACAAAAACACATAGTCTGTGTGTGTTTATAACGCTGTTAAAACTGAGTGAAAGCTTGTTTTGATGTGTATATGATACATAATCGTTCAGCACCCCATAAGTAAGTCTCATGTTATTCTCTTGAGTCTCCTGCATCGAATCTGTCCTGGTTCAGCTTTCCTTCACAGGAAGATGACAGTCATTTGAGATGCTGTTTCTCTTACAAACACACACACACACACACTCTCACAACAGGCCAGTCGTCTCGAAGTGATCGACACATACAAAATAGCAGACATAAATGCACAGAAATGTGCTACGGATGTGGCTACATTTTTCCAATTGGATTACAGATGTTGTTTCACTTTTCACGGCTGGGAAATGAGATGTGGCATCTCATGACTCTTTGGCATCAAAATATGGAACACACACATAATGCTACAACAAACTGAAGTTATTGGTGAAGTTAAGTCATTTAGTTTGAGCACAGTTTTACAGCATGAAAATATTTTTTATTGGAAAAGAGTATTGTTTTTAAGATATTTTGTCGTATTTATACAAAATATGCATTTTTTTTATTTATATATTGTATTTTAATCTGTGGGTGAATTTCATAATCATATTTAACCCTATAAGCAAAAATATAAGAAATTATATTTGTATGACATAATTATAGTCTAATTATCATTACTGTAATGGGAATAATATAAAGATACTTATTATTTATTATCTAAAGTAAAACTTGTTAGATACCTCCAGGCACAATCTTATATCACGATATGAGGAATTTTAGCATTTCACGGTAACAATATATCATGATATTGTTATTTTTGCTTTAAATAAGGTCTTAATGATATCAAAACTTGACCATAGAAATTTCTAAATTCTTGTAACTAGTGTCAACATAAAAAAAAAAAAACTAATACTAGCCTAAATTAAAAAAAAAAAAAAAAAAAAAAAATCTCGCTCACTGGAGACAAGTAAACAGTCAGTCAGTGATTAAATAAGAAACTAATTGCAAGCAATGTGACAAAAAAAAATGACAGTAGAACAAATAAATAAGGAATGTGAAATGTTACATTGTATGTAATCAAATGTGTAAAAACACTATAATATAAAATATTTCTCCTTATTAAAGTTACAAAAGGGATTTAGTCGAGAGCATTGAGAGATTTTCTGTCTTTTGTTGTTTGATTAAAATGAATGACCGAAAGCAGGAATATTAGACTGCTGTCGAGCTGCCCGTATCCCATATTGTGTTCCAAATGTGTTTTCTCTCTCAGCTATTTGTTTTCACGAAAAATAACTTGATAACCCCGCCTTCACATGCCTCTCTGATAGCGATCAGAAATGTAGTGAAATGAGTTCTTTCGCTGCTTATTGCATTTCAACTGCTTAAAATCACTTGTTTTTAAACAGCAATGCTTATAAACGTGCAAACACTAAGCTTTCGCCACCACATACCACAGCGTGTAACTGCGATAGAGACAGTAGTCCAAATTCTCTACCTGATGACAAATTTCTACCATTTAATCATGTCTACCAGTATATCGCACACCCCTAATAAATATAAATATACATACATACATACATACATACATACATACATAGACACACACACACACACACACACACACGCACAAATGCACTCAGTGTGGTAAATATGTATTTGATACACTGCCGATTTTTCCAGTTTTACCACTTACAAAGAATGGAGAGATCTGTAATTTTCATCATAGGTACACCTCAACTGTGAGAGACAGAATATTTTAAAAAATCCAGAAAATCACATTGTATGATTTTTAAATAATTTCCATTTTATTGCATGAAATAAGTATTTGATCACCTACCAATCAGCAAGAATTCTGGCTCTCACAGACCTGTTAGTTTGTCTTTAAGAAGCCCTCCTATCCTTCACTCATTACCTGTATTAATTGCACCTGTTTGAACTCGTTACCTGTTTAAAAGACACCTGTTCACACACTCAATCAATCAGACTCCAACCTCTCCACTATGGGCAAGACCAAAGAGCTGTCTAAGGACACTAGAGACAAAACTGTAGACCTGCACAAGGCTGGGATGGGCTACAGGACAATAGGCAAACAGCTGTTGGCGCAATTATTATAAAATGGAAGAAATTCAAGATGACACGAGAAGACCTGGTCAATGACCTGAAGAGAGCTGGGACCACAGTCTCAACGGTTACCATTAGTAACACACTACACCGTCATGGATTAAAATCCTGCAGCGCGCGCAAGGTCCCCCTGCTCAAGCCAGCACATGTCCAGGCCCGTCTGAAGTTTGCCAGAGACCATCTGGATGATCCAGAGGAGGCATGGGAGAAGGTCATGTGGTCAGATGAGACCAAAATAGAACTTTTTGGTATAAACTCAACTCGCAATGTTTGGAGGAAGAAGGATGAGTCCAATCCCAAGAACACCATCCCAACGTGAAGCATGGGGGTGGAAACATCATGCTTTGGGTGTGCTTTTCTGCAAAGGGGACAGGACGACTGCCCCGTATTGAGGGGATGAGGGATGGGGCCATGTATCGCGAGATTTTGGGCAACAACCTCCTTCCCTCAGTAAAAGCATTGTCATGCTGGAAGACCCAGCCACGACCCATCTTCAATGACCCCAAACACACAGCAAGGGCAACTAAGGAGTGGCTCTGTAAGAAGCATTTCAAGGTCCTGGAGTGGCCTAGCCAGTCTCCAGACCTGAACCCAATAGAAAATCTATGGAGGGAGCTGAAACTTGAAAAGATCCAAAACCTGAAAGATCTGGAGAAGACCTGTATGGAGGAGTGGGCCAAAATCCCTGCTGCAGTGTGTGCAAACCTAGTCAAGAACTACAGGAAACGTCTGACCTCTGTAATTGTAAACAAAGGTTTCTGTACCAAATATTAAGTTCTATTTTTCTTTTTTGTATCAAATACTTATTTCATGCAATAAAATGGAAGTTAATTATTCTAAAATCATACAATGTGATTTTCATACAATGTGATGTGTGTGTGTGTATATATATACAGGTCCTTCTCAAAAAATTAGCATATTGTGATAAAGTTCATTATTTTCTGTAATGTACTGATAAACATTAGACTTTCATATATTTTAGATTCATTACACACAACTGAAGTAGTTCAAGCCTTTTATTGTTTTAATATTGATGATTTTGGCATACAGCTCATGAAAACCCAAAATTCCTATCTCAAAAAATTTGCATATTTCATCCGACCAATAAAAGAAAAGTGTTTTTCATACAAAAAAAAAGTCAACCTTCAAATAATTATGTTCAGTTATGCACTCAATACTTGGTCGGGAATCCTTTTGCAGAAATGACTGCTTCAATGCGGCGTGGCATGGAGGCAATCAGCCTGTGGCACTGCTGAGGTGTTATGGAGGCCCAGGATGCTTCGATAGCGGCCTTAAGCTCATCCAGAGTGTTGGGTCTTGCGTCTCTCAACTTTCTCTTCACAATATCCCACAGATTCTCTATGGGGTTCAGGTCAGGAGAGTTGGCAGGCCAATTGAGCACAGTAATACCATGGTCAGTAAACCATTTACCAGTGGTTTTGGCACTGTGAGCAGGTGCCAGGTCGTGCTGAAAAATGAAATCTTCATCTCCATAAAGCTTTTCAGCAGATGGAAGCATGAAGTGCTCCAAAATCTCCTGATAGCTAGCTGCATTGACCCTGCCCTTGATAAAACACAGTGGACCAACACCAGCATCACTGACTGTGGGTACTTGACACTGGACTTCAGGCATTTTGGCATTTCCCTCTCCCCAGTCTTCCTCCAGACTCTGGCACCTTGATTTCCGAATGACATGCAAAATTAGCTTTCATCCGAAAAAAGTACTTGGACCACTGAGCAACAGTCCAGTGCTGCTTCTCTGTAGCCCAGGTCAGGCGCTTCTGCCGCTGTTTCTGGTTCAAAAGTGGCTTGACCTGGGGAATGCGGCACCTGTAGCCCATTTCCTGCACACGCCTGTACACGGTGGCTCTGGATGTTTCTACTCCAGACTCAGTCCACTGCTTCCGCAGGTCCCCCAAGGTCTGGAATCGGTCCTTCTCCACAATCTTCCTCAGGGTCCGGTCACCTCTTCTCGTTGTGCTGCGTTTTCTGCCACACTTTTTCCTTCCCACAGACTTCCCACTGAGGTGCCTTGATACAGCACTCTGGGAACAGCCTATTCGTTCAGAAATGTCTTTCTGTGTCTTACCCTCTTGCTTGAGGGTGTCAATGATGGCCTTCTGGACAGCAGTCAGGTCGGCAGTCTTACCCATGATTGCGGTTTTGAGTAATGAACCAGGCTGGGAGTTTTTAAAAGCCTCAGGAATCTTTTGCAGGTGTTTAGAGTTAATTAGTTGATTCAGATGATTAGGTTAATAGCTCGTTTAGAGAACCTTTTCATGATATGCAAATTTTTTGAGCTGTATGCCAAAATCATCAATATTAAAACAATAAAAGGCTTGAACTACTTCAGTTGTGTTGTAATGAATCTAAAATATATGAAAGTCTAATGTTTATCAGTACATTACAGAAAATAATGAACTTTATCACAATATGCAAATTTTTTGAGAAGGACCTGTATATATATGTATGTATGTGTATATGTTTGTGTTTGTGTGTGTGTGTGTGTGTGTATATATATATATATATATATATATATATATATATATATATATATATATATATATTCCTGAAAATAATATAACGCAAGGTTTTTACGAATCGGCTTGGCTTTGAAATATGCTTTATATACTTGTAATACTTTTTGTTTTTGCAATGAAATGTGACCTTGACACATTTTTCTGAGACTCAACATTGTCCTCTCAAAGATAAAGGTGTTGATTTGACCAAAAAGATCAGCTTAATTCTTATGCCATGATGAACATCCACAGCCAGACAGGAGAGGTCAGTGAGGTCTCCTCCTGTCTCTCAGTGACCGGATCTTTGCAGAGCTGGGAAGGCGTTTTTCATGATCAAATATCTCATACAAACACACTTTTCCTCTGAATGTTGCTCGGCAACCAGAAGTTTGTTGAGCTGAGTTTTTCCCTAGAGATGGAAATCGCAGAGGTCGACTCATTTCATGCGTTTCTCTCTGGGTTTAATGAACCTGTGTTATTTTTGGATAAAACGGTCACTGTAGTTTAACTGTTTTTAGCATATGTGAGAGCAAAGCGAAATTGAGTTTGGGCAGTTTATGATGTTTTATGGTGATTTTTCACAGTAATTCAATTATTATTATTAATGAATAGTAATTATTATGAATTACACCAACAATCAGATTATTATAATAATCAATTATTTATAAAAATGTAATCATTTCTGTTAAGCACACAATGTGCATTTTCTGAAAGTGGAGCATGTAAATCTTGACACTTTCTATTTTTTCAATGCTTTTGTATTTTAAATATTTTTATTAGTAGTAATTATAATAATTTATACTAATAATTGGAATGTTATAATAAAATTTAATTATTAACAACAATAATCTGTATTAAGCACCCAATGTGCGTTTTTTTTTAAAGCAAAACATTTGCTTAATTATTATTACTAATTATATTAACAGTTGCATTGTTATAACAATATTAAATTATTCAATTAGTCTTTTTCTAAAGCTCCCAATGTGCATTTTCTGAAAGTGAATACTTTTTATAATTTATAATATAATTATAATTGATTATACTAACAATTGGAATATTATAATATTTAACCAACAAAAACAATTTAATAATTTTTATTAAGTGCATTTTATAAAAGTCTTGACATTTTTATTTTTGCAATTCACAGAAATGTAATGTTATTTTATTAATAGTAATTATTATACTAACAATTTGAATGTTAGAATTAAATTATTACAAACAAATTAATTACTTTTAAGCACCCAATAAGTGGATTTTCTGAAGGTGGAGCATGCACTTTTTATTTTTCAGTGCGCAGTAATTTAAATAATTATTTTAATAAATAGTAATTATTATTCAAAATACCGTGAGAATATGCTATAATAATAATAATAATAATAATATTAATTAATAACAATTTAATAAAATGAAAATGAAATGCGTAAATCTCGCATGTATCGCATATCACGTCTAAAAGAGGTTTATTTGTGGTTTGACCTCAGTGGTCTGTGAATGACCTCTGTCAGATGGACATTACACACATGGACAACTATAGATTCCTCGTCACACTCGATCTGATCCCCAGAGGCCAGCACAATCGTTAAATACACACAATATGCTTCTTCTGATAAGACGTCACTATCCGGGAACAGGAAGTTACATGCAGTTAAACAGACAACAGACATCCTACTGGAATCTATTCACATGAGAGCTGTTGTTAATTTCCATTCTATATGCAATCCCACAGCCATGACACATGCCATAATATCTGTGTAATTTCAAAACATTGTTTAAAAAAAAAAATCAATTCATTTTATTTTACTTTTCCCACCATACATTATTTTCTGATCAGCAGTGCAGTTCCTGACTCATTTCTGTTGAGAACTGAACCTGCAGCCTTTGTGTTTACAACCTTAACTGATTGGCTGCCACTGCGTTATTTTGACAGGTGCGTGAAGTTCAAGCTCTGCAGACAAAACAAAACCCACATGAACCAAAACACCTGCATTTAAACCAAAACTAAAACCCTTTTCAAAGAATAAGCTGAAAGTCTAATGCATGTGTTTTGCTTTTTTGTATTTAAAGCAGTGCTGTTGCTGGTAACTCAAAATAAAACAAATAAAAATAGTTTTCATTAATTAAAATAAATTAAAATCAAGCTTAAATAAAATTAAATGTAAATATCAGACGATGAACTTAAACATTACTTTTTCAGGATTAAATGTTTAAACTAAGACTATTTAAATAGTTTTTATTAAATAAGGCTGGATGAAAAACAAACTTGCATCTTAGAAATGATTAAATTAGAACAATTTGTTAATTAAAATAAACCTGAAATAAATTTCAATATGTTTTCAATAGAAAACTTGCCCCCGGTTTCACAGACAAGGCTTAAGCCTGGTCCCCGACTAAAATTTAAGTCTGAGCTGTTTTAACTGAAAGAAACTTGTACTGATTGATCTTGAAATATGTCAGTGCCCTTGTTTTGTCTCAAGATGCACACCAGTAATGTTTTTTTTTTTTCTAAGGCATGTCTATAAAAATTACCCTAAAATCCTAATAGAACTATGACCTAGTCCTGGTTTAAGGTAATCCCTGTCTGTGAAACCAGGCCTTGAATTTAGTCTTAAAACTTAATCTTAAGATTTGAAATGTTGCAACTAACTGAAATAAGTGGAAATATCAAAATTACAAAAAAATTACTGACATTAAAAAAATAAATTTAAGCTAAATAGAAAAATACCAAAACTAATAAAAATGACAAAAAAAAACACATTTAAATGAAAACAAAATGGTAATGTAGTATATTAATAATACTAAAATAACACTGGTTTAACTTCGCCCCCATTTTAAAGTAATAGTTTATATTCCATTTTTTTAATTTTATGCATTCCTGTGCCATTTTATTAATTTTAATTTTATGAACTTTTTATGGTTTTTACTTTTGTCATTTTTATTCCTGTTTTTTTTTTTGTGATGCCTTTTTATTTTTATACTTATTATAATGTGTTCTTATTTTAGAATTGCATTCTAAACTAAATATAAAGCACACTTTTTAGCTTTTTCTTTTTCCCCTTTTGAGAATAATAGTCATTAATGTTTTGTATTTATTTTTAAGCCTTTTAGTGTCGAACGCATAAAATGCATAAAATCTTTGTAAAATTGATCAGTAATGATCCATATGCAAATGTCTCTTTAGGCACAGGAGAAAAGAAACAACAGTCGAAGAAAGAAAAAATGAAGGAGCGCAGGGAAAGATGGCTTAACAGTGAGTATTTTTTCACCTTCTTTTCTTCCCTTTCCCGCAAAGAAAACGCTAATATCATCAATCGAATCCCGAAACGCTCATGTGAGGCCATTTCTGATCTCATGGGCCGAGGGGAACTTCAGAGATGGATATGGCGGGATCATTAACGCCGCACCCCGATTCTGACGCCTGTTATCGCTCCGGCCGATCAATGCGGCGTGTAACACAAGCTCCGGCCGAGGTGATTATAATTAGGATCTAATGGGGCTCGCGGCTCCAGCCGAAACCCAAGCCTCAGACTGCATGTCGCATTGTCAGGAAATTAAAAAGGGGGGGAGGATTGAGATGTTGATGGATTCATAAAACTCAAAGACCTTCAAGGTCTTAACAAATGGTGTACAAAAACACTTGTATAAAAGGTTAACAAAGTCATAACAACAGTAGAAAAAAACAGAATGGTCACTTGTGAGATGAAAAATGAGATTTATTTTGTGTTTGCAAAAAGACGTAGTGCTTCTGTCAGAGAAGTGCTTCTCTGTCTGTTTTTTTTCTTCCCTACATGTACTTTGTTGTGTTTGGACTGAAGCACCTGGGGTGTCCTGCTTTCTGTCTCGGAGCTTTGCTTTGGTTTTAGATGGTCGGGGGACATCAGTCTGTTCCTGAAGGAGTTATTTTCTGTCTGAGGGCTGGTCAGGAAGTCATACTGGATACAGGCCTACTGGAATGAACTAATCCTTTTAAACAAACTTTTGTCTTTTTTTTTTCTCTCTCTTCGTTTTTCCCCCAGAAATTATGCAATTTATTTCTGATTTATTTCTTTGATTCCTTGCTGTGATCAAAAGGAGATATGTTTATTTGAAGTATTTTTTATAGATTTAGAGATATGGGTTATGTATTTTACCCTTTTTTTTTTTATGTTTTTATTTTATGCTTTTTTTTTTAGTTAATTCGTGCCATTTTATTTTATACCTTTTTGTTTTTTAAATATATATTTTTATGCTTGTATTTTCTTTTTTAAAATGTATAGTTGTATACCCTTTATTTTACACATTTTTATCTTTTTGTTTATGCTTTTGTTTTTTAATGTTTTTTATTTTAATTTTATGACTTAAATGTTTTGTTTCTACTTTAAACATTTTTATAGTTATATTTTGCTTTTAAATTCCTTTGACATTTTATTTAAGTTATATGAATTATATGTTTTCATGCTTTTTATGGCTTCTATTTAATGGCAGTTTATTATTTTTATGAATCGGTTTTATTTTATGCTTTTTATACCTTTTTAATATATACTTTATACATTTGTAGTTTTATTTTATGCTTTATTTTTTTAATTCACTTTAATGCAATTTTATTTTATATAATTTATTATATACTTTTTATTTACACCTTTTGTCATTTCAACTTTTTTTAACACATTAAAAAATTTATAAACATGATGCATTTTATATTTATTTTAAATTTTATTAAATTCTTTTTTTGTTGTTTTATACTCCTTTATTTTATTATTTTTTTGCATGATTTTTTTGTTTTTTAATATATATTTTTTAGTTTAATTGTTTTAACTATTTTATTTTATTTCTTTTCATGCCGTTTGCAAGAGAACAGAAAATAAGGAGAAAATGTTTAGGAAATGGCTTCACAACTTCGCAGCAGTTCAAAGAGCCTGTGTGGATTTGAATGAATATGTGAATGTGTCTACTGCTTGTTGTAACCAGAAAAGCTCTTTTTCTTTTCTTTTTTTTCTTTTTTTTTTTTATAATTAGTATTTTATGAGTTTTTGAACATCACTGATACATTATAGTCAACATTATAGTCAACTTTACAATTTGAAGCTTAACATGTATCCCATAGTAATGTCTAATAAAATAAAATGTTCAACAATAATCAAAAGCAACAAAAAAAAAGAGAAAAAATAAAAAAAAATAATAAAAAAAAATGAATAATCAAATGTACATTTTTCAACAACAAGCACCATGCTCTCATCTAATAGCAATATATTGCACATATTTTCCTCATTTAGCCACATATTTTTCCACCCTGTCATTAATGTTGAAAGAGATTTTTTTCATATGATGCCACTTTTGCCAATTCCATACTCCACTCTTGAAAAGAGGGTTCACCTGGGTTCTTCCAATTTCTCATTATTATTTGTGAGCTCTTTTTCATATGTAGTTTGTTCGTGTCTGTATCCTCTCCAGAGATCAGTGCGATCAAGCTGGCGCGTGAGCAGCAAGTCGCGCAGGCGCGGAGGAAGGCCACACCTGTGGTGGGCGATATGAGACCACTGGCCGATGCCCTTCCTGAACTCTCCCTGCTCCTCCCGTCTCTCAAAACCTCTGCTAGCGCACAGCGGAGAAACAAAGCGTAAGCCTCAGTTTCCTCATTACTACACACAAGCTCTGGGATAATTTATGCAGATTTGTGCATATTTTCTGACATGAATGAGCATCTCAAAACAACACGTCATACAAACAGATTTCATTAAAAATCTCTTTATCTCTTTTTCTGCAAGCCAATTTGTCTTTTTCTTCCCTCTTGAGTTCTATAAATTTACTTAATATTTCTAGTACATTTGAACTATACATTTTTCTGTTTTCCCAGAAAGATATCTAATAAAATGCCAAAAGCCAAAACATAATCGCATAATCCTGAAACATCTTTTTGTTTTACAAATTAATTCTGCATCAACTTGAGATAAATACCCAACACTATTAGTATGAACTTTTGCGCTTTTTACGTATTATAAAAATATATATTAATATAATTTAAAAAAGTCATGCAAAAAATATTTCATTAGCTAGAAATTGTTCCTTTTTACAATAAAATGTAAGCTTAAAATTGAAACTCTAAGTAATCACAAACCACTGGAAGTCATGCAAATACATTGGACAGGTGTGGGAGCCCTGTAAGTAAACAAATAAGATATTTATATATGGAAAATTCATGTTTATAAATACGTTTTTAAAAAGTTTTGGATAAAAATTTAATAGCTTGAAATTGGTCTTTTAGTGATTTTGTTCTGCATTATCGTCTTTTTATTCATTCGTATTTCAGTTTTAGTTATTTTAGTACATCAAGTAAACTAAATGAAAATTAGAAATGTTGCCTTGGCATTAAGATGTTTTTTGTTTTTTTTTCAGTTAAAGTTTATTTTATTTGACGTGAACAAAATATTTTTGTTTTAGTGAACTATAATAACCCTGGTGTTAAAATGTAAACCTTGAACAGCAGACACAACTTTTCAGTCTTTGATATTTTTGGCAATCCCCCATAAGCATATTATAGTGAAAAGTATATTTATACCGCACTGTCGCACACACAGGCTCTAAATGTATTTCTTAAGAAATTAAGCATGCCATGTGTCGACAGAAGTCACGTGGTTTTGTAGATTAATCGAATTTGGCTGAGCACACACAACTCTGAAAGACAAAATGTTTCTCACAACTGTTTAATTGCTTTGATCCAAACCGCATTAGTCTGTTTTCTGTTTGTTTGTGGTGTTTTATCGGTTAGTCATTTGATGTGTTGTGAAGTCTTGTATGAGTAATAAATAACACTTGTGTGAGGAAAGCCTGTGCTCTGGAGAACTTCAAAGCGCATCTTCAAACATGCCTCTAAATATTTATATATAAAACACTTGAGCTTTTTTCTGACATGTTTTTCTGACAAGTTAATTATGATAAATATAAATTGTTCTGCATGTAACACAATTGTTTTTTTTCTTGTTTCTCACCACAGTTCGGTTAAGAAGAAACCAGAACCTACAAACTTCCGCTTGATGAAACCAACCCAGAAACGAAAACTACTGTAAGATAATGGCTTCCCTTTTATTTCCACACTTTGCTCATATTAATTTCACTGTAGAACTTTATTTCATCAATCATTTAGCACAATTTTTATAAAAACCTGGTGGTTAATGGAAAAATCTCACAACATGTCAAGAACAAGGTCATATTTCACTCAAAAACAAACAAACAAAAAATTATATATTGCATAAAGAGACAATAAATCCATTTTTATTAATATTATAGTTTTTTAAATTATTGTCATGACAGTTAAGCACATTCTTTGTTGAATTCCTCATAAAAAATAAAAAAAACTATTTAAAAAAAAAAACGTAAAATAGAAAATCATAATGTGAGGTAAAAAGATTAATTATTAATTAATTAAAAGTAATACCCTGTGTTTGTAACATACTGTTTAACATGCGTAAATGCATCAATTATTCAGTTGCAAGCCATTTAAAACAATTTATTTGACACTGTGTGCTATTTTTAATGCAAAATATAGATTCCACAGGATAATATTAAAAAAAGACACTGATTGCAAATGTGGCGACTATTATTGGTGAGAAGATGGTATTAACCTTCAATATTTTTGCATTATTGTCATGACAATTAAGCACATCACTTTAAAAAAAACAAAAACAAATGAAAAACTTGCTGTAAATTATTATTTGCAATTTATTTATAATTTAAATAAAAAAACAGTATTTAAAATTTTATTATAAATAATTGTATTGTTTTTTTAATAAAATATGTTAAAGGTTTTATTGTAAATAACTTAATTTATATTCAATTAATTCAATAAAATAACCGAACATAAAATTGCCATGCAAGTAATGTTATTACTTATGAAATGTTACTACTATATATATGTATGTATACTGTATAAATATAGCAGGTCTGCTTGTTCACCATTGTAAGCTTTCTTTGTTTTGTCACATAACATTTAATTTGTGCACTGATATTTTAAAGTCAAATGTCAACGAATCGTTATATTTGTCTGGTTCCAGTGAGACGGAAGCATCTCACTTCAGGGAAGCCATGAAAAATCCCGCCTTCAAGACCA
>NC_136737.1:19302933-19490433 GCF_936440315.1 Barbus barbus
TCACACACACACACTCTCCGTCACACACACACACACACTCTCTCTATCACACACACACACACACACACACTCTCTCTATCACACACACACACACTCTCTCTATCTCACACACACACACACTCTCTCTCTCTCTCTCTCTCTCTCTCTCTCACTCACACACACACACACACACACACACACTCTCTCTCTCTCTCTCTCACACACACACACTCTCACACACTCTCTCTCTCTATCTCTCTCACACACACACACACACTCTCTCACACACACACACACACACACACACACTCTCTCTCTCACACACACACACACACACACTCTCCGTCTCACACACACACACACACACTCTCTCTATCTCACACACACACACACACACACACTCTCTCTCTCACACACACACTCTCTCTATCTCACACACACACACACACACACACACACACACACACACACACACACACACACACACACACACTCTCTCTCTCGCTCTCTCTCTCTCTCTCTCTCTCTCTCTCTCTCTCTCTCTCTGTGTCTCACACGCACACACACTCGGGGTCAGGAACCACGACAAGCCTTTATTCATTAGTCTCAAATGTATGTATTTTTTAATATAAAAAATATTTGTCTGTAAAGTTCTATCCTTTTATTTAAATATAAAATGTATTTATTTGTTTGTTTGCTTATTTGTTTGTTTACGCACATTTGGATTCAAATATAAAATAATCCAAGAAGTGCCATCTATAAATACTAAAAAAGAAAAGTGTTTATTTTTCAAATCCAATTTTGCATAAAAGTATAATGTGCGTCACGGTGAAAATTGCGTCTGGTGTTACTTTTGGCTGGTCAGTCACACTAACTAATTATATAAATAAATATTTTATTTTATATATAAATAACTAAACATTCGAATAAATAAAAAAATAAATAGCCTAAATAAAAATATTTAAATGTATTTAAAAAAAATTATATATAAATACAAATGTATGTATACATTCTGCTATTTTTACGTGTGTATAATATATAAATATAGCTAATGCTACATAAAATATTATTTTCTAAGAAGAATGCAAAAGAAGCAAAAAAAAAAACATTAAGAGACGATAAAATATGTCGGTAATGATTCAACTTGACTTCTTTAAAAACTGGCATCTATCTATGTATCTTTAACTATGATAGATACTAACATATCCATAATGGTTAAGTAGCCTATACCTATGATATGTATAAAATTAAAATATATTACACAATATATATGTATATATCTTACAATCTATTCTAAACAGTCTTTTTTTTTCCTGATGCTTCATTTTAGTAGTTTTATGTCGCTGTAAATTTCTCCGTATAAATGAAACCATACGACCGTCTCTCTGACCAATCAGCGCTAGAATTTTGCCTGTCGAGCTCTGATGCTCCAATCAAACGACAGAGATTAGAAGAGCCCGCCCACCCTCTGGCCAATCAGGTGTCCGGATCGGGTAGTACTCCTTTACGTCGCAGTATTCTCCTCTCAGACGCAAACGCGCATAATTAAATGACTCGCGTTGTGATATGCTGTGATGCTCCGCGTGCCTTAATTCAACGGGTGTCGAGAAAAACGGCATGCCCGCTTTCTAACCGATTCATTTATCTTTTATTTAGCATTTACCTTTGATTTCGTGGTGTTCACTGGACGCTTTTTGTTCATCAGGATTCATCTCAGCCCAGGATATCAACCCAAAATCACACTGTGAGTAATATTCACATTTATTCACGGACAAAATTATATATGTAGTGCTTTCAATTTACACTATCGTGTGCTTTACAAATTCTACACGATCCCTGTATCGGATAAATAATGATAAATATTAATGAATGGTCCCTTATCCGCAGTTCAGCATCCATTGGTCCACGAGCTTCAGATACGACTTATGGTCAAATAGCCTACAGATACTGATGTGCTGGATTATGTTTTGTGTTATTCAAATTACTAACCAGACAAACTGACTTGCAACCACATGTATGGTGGACCAGGACTGATTGATGAGTTTTTGGACCCCCAAGTCAAAGGAGCATCTGTCCCGACTGCTTTTGTCTCTCATGAGGGCCAGCAGTTGGTTACTGTTATGAACGTTTATTTTATAAATTTTTTTACACATGCACCTGAGATTACACATGCCAATGATTTAAGTTATGGTGTATTTTAGTACGTTTAAAATAATAATAATAGTCATATTACATTATGATATTAATTTGGTAACACTTTATTTTAAGGTGTCTTTGTTACACGTTACATGTACTTACTATTATAATAACAATTAAATTATGCATAATTGCATGCAAGTAACCCTAAACCAAACCCTAATCCTAACCATATAGTAAGTAGTAATATAGTTAATTAATATTACTCAGTACTTAAATATATAATTACACTGTAACAAGGACACCTTAAAATAAAGTGTAACCATTAATTTAAAAGCCCAAACCTTTTTTGTTGCCTAAGAAGGTTTTTGGTTGTTATTCATAATGAAAATATTTTAGTTTTATTATATTAATTGTAATATATATATATATATATATATATATATATATATATATATATATATATAACTTTGTGTGTATATATATCATATTTTTTATTATATATTATTTTCATATTTACATACAAAACATACATATAAAAATTAAATTTTGATTAAATGAAAAAATAAAGTCATAATATAATATTATGTATAACAGCATATAATATAGGGGCACGTTAATTTAAGGACGCCAGTTGTGATAAATACAAATATTCTTTGAACTAAGTCTCTGTCGCTGTTCTATACTGACGCTGAAAACAGCTTTGTTCCTTTTGTTTGGATTCCAATCATAGTTTGTTTAAAGAACAACAATCTAAACCACTTGCCCGGGCGAGTATGAATTCTGCAAGTAAAGAAATGAGGGGCGCAAAGACATGGAATTGAGCCTGGTTTGATTAAAATGAAAGAAAAAAATAAAAACGCACAAAAGTCAAGCAGAATACAGAGATCGGAGCATTTTAATGTTTTATTAATATATTTGACTGGGTTCCTTTCAGTGTTTAGTTGGATGTTCAGTTTTAGCAAACATAAGCCAGAGATCAGGCAGTGTGCCAAACCTTGATCTTTCATAAGAGCTCTTTAGCAGAAGTTGCATTTGGTTAGATGATCTTACTGAATTGCTGAACAGCAGTCCGTTTCACATCAGTTTAGAGTTAGGATGGGAATATACTAAAGTTTTCTATTTCCATATCACAAATTGCACTTAAGCCACATTAATATAAACAGGCTCAGTAGATTAGGAGTGCAATAGTAGCCATGCTCTGTGCAAAATCTGCTTTTTTAATTTTGCAAAATGATAAAAAAGAGGCACTGCAAAAATTGCAGTATTTTTATGATTTAATATAACATTATTAGATATTTAATGTAATATTTTCTATGTGGTTATATAAATTTTCAGTTTAAATGTTTTATTCATAATTATTATTTAATGCTGTCATGATATTAACATATTTAACAATCTATACTTTACAACAGTTTCCATCTTCGCATCAATGTCTTGTAGTTTTTGTCCTGGTTTGTCCTAAAGTGAATCTGCCCACTGTTCTTGACCATTAAATACTTAACAATTTTATGACCTCTTAACATCAGCGTATGCATGTCTTTTATTTCGAAAAACACTTTTTTTTTTGTCTCAGTTGTTGGTTTCCTCTTCCTGGTTCATTCCACCTGTTTGTCATGTGTTTGCTGCACTCTTATGCTGGAAACTAACCATGAGTTTATTGGTGAGTGTGTTGTAGTTGTTTTTTTATTATGTATTTTCATATCCAATTCATATTAATTTTTTAATTAATTTTAGTATATACATACATATGTCCCAGCCTGCATTTGCCAAAAGTGCATTCGGCATTTGCTTCTTAATCAGATTTGGAGAAATGTAGCATTACATCACTCGCTCACCAGTGGATCCATTGAAGTGAATGGGTGCCGTCAGAATGAGAGTCAGAATAGCTGATAAATACATCACAATAATCCACAAGCAATCCAAACGACCGCTCCAGTTCAATCAATTAATGTCAAATAAAAGTAAATATTATTTTAAATAATAAAGTTAAAAGCTGCGTGTTTATAGGAAACAAATCCAGGGCGTAAACAGTGCTGGATCTGTGCATATTTCTCTCCTGATTCAGAAGAGATGACTTTTTCACTGGAAAGAAAAATTACGGATGGGAGACTCTATCCATATTAATATTAAGTAACGGGTTGAAGATGATAACATCATCATAAACAGTTGTTTTTTTTCACTTCACAATGTTAATTGATGGACTGGAGTGGTGTGGATTACTTGTGAATTATTGTGATGTTTTTATCAGATGTTTGGATTCTCATTCTGATGGCACCCATTCACTTCAATGGATCCATTGCTGAGCAAGTGATGCAATGCAACAGTAAATATCTCCAAATTTGTTCCCATAAAGAAACTTCTTGCATGGCCTGAGAGTGAATCTTTTTTGGGTCAACTATTCCTAGATCATTGGCTGATGCTTGTAGTTGATTTTTTCGCATTGAAAACAGGTTAAGCACATTGCATTGTGGGATACACTGCACCATGCAGTGCGCTCTAGAAGTATACTGTACTTTTTGGTGAATACAGTAATGAAAACGGTGTAAAATGTGATGTAGTTCCAGCATCTAATTAAACAAACCCTGACCCTTTGGTTAATAACTGAAGCTAATTAATCAACCAGAAGCAGATGATCTGAATAATATCATCTTCATAAAACACAGCGCTACAGCAGGTGGATGTTTCGCGTGAGTCTATGTGTTGAATGAAGTGGCTCTTCTCTTCATGATGAGGTGAATTTATCGTTTTTTTGGAGTCACGAGCCAGCTGTTAGCAAAGACAAATGAAGCGCCTCTAGCTGAATCATCAGGTCACGAAGCGTGAATCATCGTTTTTTGCCTCATGGGTTGCGTGAGAGACACTCTTTCTGAATTTTACATTGTTGTAGTGTATATTTTCTCTCAAAAACACTAAAAGCGTTAGTCTTTAGGTTTCTTGTACTAAATATGTCAAACTTTATGTGGAAGATTTCACATTTTGAGCAACTATCGCTGAGGGGGATGAGAATGCTAATGCTAACGGATAGCTTTCTGCGGTCATTACAGTGGCTTTATAAATTTTTTCTAATCTGTGGGTTGAATTATAGACAATATTAGTTGTGGTTTTGTTGTTCAAGCGTGACAAACCGTTTCCATTGAAGCAGTGATCTTTATTGAGTGCTTTACAAGAGAGAAGATTTAATCCATCGCTTTAGTCAAGTCAAGTCAAGTCAGCTTTATTGTCAATTCTTCCACATGTACAGCACATACATACAGAGAATTGAAATTGCATTACTCTCAGACCCTTGGTGCATACAGTTAACATTAAACACGTTCAGATACAGATAAATACAGTTTAAACATATGTACATACAACTATACAGATGTACAAATGAGGATATTGTAGAAAAAAATAAGAATTAGATCGATAAAGTGGCATAAGGCGCCTGGCAGATAGAGTGCAAAACCAGTTAAATAAAAACACTGTGTAGATATATTTGTAGTGCAAAAGAACTTAGAGTCAGAGAGGTGTCACAGAGTCAGAGTTCCTAGTGTGTTGCTGTGTTAAATGGGGGAGAAAGAGGGGAGGGGGGGCAAGGACGGGAGGGAGTTCAGCTCCCTGATAGCCTGATGTATGAAGCTGTCCTTCAGTCTGCTGGTCCTCGTCTGGAGACTCCGCAGTCTCCTCCCTGATGGCAGCAGACTGAAGAAGCTGTGTGTCGGGTGGGTGGGATCACCTGCAATGCGGAGGGCTCTGCGGGTGAGACGGGTGCTGTAGATGTCCTGGAGGGAGGGGAGAGAGACACCAACGATCTTCTCAGCTGCTCTCACTATGCGTTGAAGTGACTTGCGGCAGGATGCGTTGCAAACGCCATACCACACAGTGATGCAGCTAGTTAGGATGCTCTCGATGGTGCCTCTGTAGAAGGTGCACATGATGGGGGCCGGGGCTCTGGCTCTTCTGAGTTTGCGGAGGAAGTAGAGACGCTGCTGTGCTTTCTTGCCCAGTGCTACAGTGTTGTTAGTCCAGGAGAGGTCCTCAGTGATGTGCACACCCAGGAACTTGGTGCTGCTCACTCTCTCCACAGTCGCACCATTGATGGTCAGAGGGGCATGCTGAGTGTGCACTCACTTGAAGTCAACAACAATCTCCTTCGTCGTCTTCACATTCAGAGAGAGATTGTTGTCACTGCACCACCCGGCCAGGCGGCTCACCTCACTCCTGTAGTTTGTCTCATCTCTGTTGCTGATGAGACCCACCACAGTCGTGTCATCCGCAAACTTAATGAAAATGTTGGAGTTGTGTGATGGTGTGCAGTCGTGGGTCAGCAGAGTGAAGAGGAGGGGGCTCAGCACACATCCTTGGGGGGCCCCAGTGTTCAGTGTGATGGTGCTGGATGTGTTAGTGCCGACCCGTACTGCTTGAGGTCTCCCGGTCAGGAAGTCCAACAGCCAGTTGCACAGAGAGGTATTGAGCCCCAGCTGGACCAGTTTGTGTGTGAGCTGTTGAGGGATGATTGTGTTGAATGCTGAACTGAAGTCTATGAACAGCATCCTGACATATGAGTCTTTTTTCTCCAGATGTGTGAGGGCTGGGTGGAGGGCAGTGGTGATGGCATCATCGGTCGAGCGGTTGGACCTATATGCAAACTGGAAGGGGTCCAGGGAGGGGGGGAGGACAGACTTGATGTGGTGCAAGACTAGCCGTTCAAAGCACTTCATGAGGATGGGAGTGAGTGCTATTGGACGGTAGTCATTGAAGCAGGATGGAGATGACTTCTTAGGGACTGGAATGATGGTGGTAGCTTTGAAGCATGTGGGGACAACAGCCTGATTTAGTGAGATGTTGAAAATGTCTGTGAAGACCTCAGTGAGTTCCAATGCACAGTCTTTAATGATCTTCTGTCAGGCGACTCCATCTGTACAGCAAATAAATGAGGTTTTTGGGAGCTGAGGGCTGAGTAAAGACGGATTACAGAAGATTTGACTGTTTAGTTTATCTACGATGTGGGAAACTGGAAAGACTGCATCTTTCTAGGTCTAGTTCTGTGAAGCTGCTATTTAATTAAGACTGTGTGTATGACTTTGACATAAACTGGTAACTATGTGTCTCTAGAGGGGTATTAATATCTTTTTAATTGTGAGATTGATATTGTGTGCATTTCTTTGACAGTTGACGAATAAGATTCATTTGTGGCTGACACAGCGAAACATTAGTTCGTCCCTTTTTTCAGATACGAGCCCAACTCGGTGAACTTATTCAACAGGAACATTTTAATTTGATTTCTCTAGAGTAGGTCAAACCACTTTTTTGACATTTGTTTTCAAGCTTGTTTTTCCTGGATTATAATAAGGATGTGCAAACATTTACTTTTTATTTATTTATTTTTTTATTTATTTTTTTAAGTAATTATGTGGTTTGCCTGCACAAATTGAATAATTGATCTTTATAGAAGCCCTGTTTAATTAAGACTTTTTAAAAATATATTTTTAAATATTATTAAAATTAAATTATTATATATGTGTATGTTTTATAGAAGTGTTTTTTAGCACTATAAGATTTGTCCATCCTCTTTTAAGTTTGAGTAGTTTATTGTCTTTTTTAGAAACTGAAGCAATAAATATGGTGTTTTTTCTCTTTAGAAAAAGGAAAGCTACTTTATGAATCATATTCATATTAATTTAACAGATCACTGTGTGCATACAAGCAGATTTGTACAAAAAGAAAACGCTTTCAAGGAATCAAAAGGAAAATATGATTGTTTGTTCAGATCATTTTGTGCATATTAGCCAGTAAAAGTTTTTATTTAATTTCCTTTTTTATTATTATTATTATTTATTTTTTTAAATTGTATTTAATTTATTTTTTAGGTATTTTTTGTTTACATTTTAATTAAAAAATTTTATCTCATATTTTTAATACTTTTTATTTCAAATATTATTTATTTTATTATATTTATTTATATATATTAGTTGTTTATTTAAATGATTATTATTGTTATTATTTAAATTAATATTATATTCTTCTTTTTGTACTGTTTGTTTTTATTTTATTTAAAAAAAAATATAAAATAAAAAAAATCCATATTCCTTTAGCATCACAGTGTGTGTGCACATTCAACTGCCAATATTAAATTTTTTAATAATAATATGTTTTCACACTCAGCCCTGTGATTTTATTTGACGTGCCTCTTGATGTTACATTTTGATTCGGAAACAAAAAACAGCTTTTGTTTAATTAGACGTTGTTTTTAGCAGCTTGTTTTCATCTCGTAAATGGGGCTTAGTGTGTTTTGCGCAGTTAAATTGCGACTGCAGAGTCGAACTGCGGGGTACTGCTGTGTTTATTTTTAGCTTTAATTGTGAATGTCAAACAAAAGGCGGCCATACACAACCTGATAAGATTACACAGGGAATTGTTAAGAAATATTATTTGCATGTTTGCCGCGCCAAGTCATAAATGATGTATGCTGGGAAGGTTTCCTCCTGTGGGCTTTGCAACCAAGACTCATTTTAGTGTTTTGTTTTGTTGTTGTAAATGTATGGCAACAGTTAATAACCTCATATCCTTTGAAAACATATTAATTTTGAGTCCTTTGTCTTGGTATTTTGAGTTTTGGCTGGGCTCTGATAAAAGCACTTACGTATGTGCTAAATGTCTGCAGATTGAGGCTGAAGGTCTAGTTTTATGAGCTCGGTTATTTAAAGAATTAACCAAGGAATGTTGACATAATGAGAAAATGTTAAGGGACTCTGGAAATGCTTTTTAATATTTCAACAGGGCCCTGCCTCCAATACAGCAGTTTGTGTGTGTGTGTGTGTGAGAGAGAGAGAGAGAGAGAAAGAGTTAGTTTCATCAAGTTGTAATGGTGGTTTAATGGTTTAATTTTAATGTATGTAATATTCTATCACTATTTTTCCCAGTTAAATGGTAATATCTACAAAAACATTTACATAAATCCAACCATTTGTAGCTGAAATGGTGGTCCATATAAGTTCAAGACTCAAAAGGAAAGTTTAATTAGTCTAGACATTTTGTACATGAGCTAGTTTTTTTTCATATGATTGCAGCTTGCATTTATTTATTTTTAGTTTATTTAACTTATATTTTTAAATTTTATATTTAAATTTTAATTTAATTTATTTTCAACATTAGACTTTTATTGTGATATGATATATTACTGCAATAAAAGTGTTAAAAATAAAATTTAAATATAAAATTGTAATTCTTATTTTTTATTTTTACATGTATTTTATTTATAAAGACACATTTAATTTCATTACTGTTTCATAAGAGGCTGGTGGCTGTTTATTAATAGTGCTAAAACTCACTTAAACATAGCTTTTATTTTAATTTTTGATTTAAATTTATTTAAATGTATTTTATTTAGCCTGCACTTTAGTTTTATTTTAATTTGTATTCTTGTATTATTTTTTAGATTTTAATTTTGTATTATTATTATTATTAATATTTACTAGTTAATTTATTTTTGACTCTTTATTAACTGCTTAAACTCACTTAAACATTTAGGTTTTACCAATGTTTCAAAAGAAATTCAGCACAATTCGGCAGGCGGTATGTGTCCTTTATTCAGTCAATGACAATGTCATGTCAGGCCTTGTATTTGTGTTCACACATGTGGGCTCTTTTCACAGCAGGTGCTGGTTTATTGTGTGTGAGTTTAACTCATCTCTGAGCTCATCTTTCAAGATGTTTGCTAGCACTGTTTTTCCTCCTAATATGGTGTTAGTTAAAGTAACAGTAATAGTCTTACTTTAATGGTCTCTTTTCCAGTCTAGTTTTCTCTATTAGCAGTTTGTGTTGGCTGTGAGATGTTTTTTTTTTTTTAATATCAGTGGTTTTTCAGTTCTCTTTTAATGTCTGCTCCATATGCAGATGACTGTCTGAATGAAAAAGACAATTTAGGACTTCAGTTCCCATTCAGGACAATGAAGCCCCACACAAAATGCACAAACATGATGTTAAGGCAGTGGATGTTCTTATTTTAGGTGTAACATGATTACACAAGGTCATCCTGAATCCTTTACAAAGCAAATGTCAAATAACCGCACATCATACCTGAAGCTTTTTTTGAGGTTTTCTTCTTCTCTGATCCGCCTCAAGTCACGAAGACCCCACAATAGCTCTTATTCAGTTTATAATTCTCGTTTTTTTTCTTTTTTTTTACCTAGTTAGGCCTGTTTGACTGAGAATATCTTATTTAAAATAACGTGGCAATCAAATGTATGCGTTTTTTGAAGGTAAATCAGTTGAAGGCAAAAATGAGACCATTGGTTAAAAAATGAATTTTTAACCAATAAGATTTTGCGGTGGGCGGGGCTACATCGCGTGACGCGACAAACATGATAGAGTTTTTTTTTTTAAATATATATATATATATATATATATATATATATATGTGTGTGTGTATATATATATATATATATATATATATATGTGTGTGTGTGTGTGTGTGTGTGTGTATATATATATATATATATATATATATATATATATATATATATATGTATATATGTATAAAGAAAACTAAGAATGTAAAGAGTTCGGTATCGTGTGGTAAATTTTGTCTTGAATGCAAAGGCACAATGTTTATGATATTTTGTTTTCTTTAGGTGTATCTAAAGGAAGTATTTGTGTGTCTGTTTCATTGTTAAATGGCCAGCATCGCAGCTCTATGAACGTTCTGACTGATTTGACACGAGTGTAATTTGGCGGGAAGTTCGCCTTGTGTTTACACTGCGTTTACAGCTTTTAGCTAGAGATGCTGTTTGATCAACACATTCAAACTACATCTTAAATTTGCTTAAATGGGATAATATAAATAAGAGAATGCAATACATGGGAATAAGCTTAAATACTTAAATGTGATTACTTAAATGTTTTTTATTGTTATTATATAGCTTATGTAAATAATGTGTTTTATTATATTAATTTAGTATCTTGTTTTTGTTCTTATAATTATTTATTTTATTGATTAATTGCAGGTTTGGTCCTTTATAAGATCTCATTTACAGTGAAGATGTGTCTGCTGTAAATATGAAAATGCTGATATCTCTATTCTTTGGTTACAGATCTCAGCTCTCGCTGTAAGGCTTGTAAAGAAAAGGAGGCTAAATATACAGGTGGGTTTCACATATATAGCTTCATTTGCAAGTGTATAGTAATCTGCTGCTCTGATAAGCATTTGTTGGCGAGTTGTGTGATGGTACAGTAATTGTGGTGTGGTTATACTGAATGTCCACCAGAGGGAGGCAGAGGTTTGCTAGTCACAGTTTCAATTTACTCCGACTCCACCTCTTGCTTTCCTTTTGCCTCATAATGTAACTGTGGGTGAAATGTTTAATGGGCTTTGTTTACATGTACACATCAGAAACTGAATTATGTAACCGTAATTGCAAGGACCTTCAGAATTTAGTATAAGAACACTTTTTGTGTGTGTTTAAGTTTTTAGGAGTGAATTCCTGGGACTGAAGCCATGTGTGATTGTGAGGTGAGGTGCGTGTGTGTGTGTGTGTGTGTGTGTGTGTGTGTGTGAAAAAGGAGGTCGCTATGTACTGCCTAATTAAAAGGTTAATAACTTGTTCACTCAAATATCATTTTTGGTCACATAACACTATAAAAAGAAATTGTTTCAAAAAGTTGTTTCAACTTGAAATAATTAGAAATTTTAAGTTACTCAATGTTAATTTAAGGGACAACTGGAATATTTTAGTTGACTAAACTATAAATTTTAAGTCAGCGGGGGTAACAAATTATTTTAAGTTGAAACAACTATTTTTTTTACAGTGTACAACGTTTTGTAACTTTATATAAAAGCTTTTATTTTGTCAAAAGATTAATAAATTCAATACATTTTTGTTGAATTAAAATGATTTAAAATTAGTTAATTTAAAATTTGTTCAGATTAAATATTTATTTACATTTTAATTTAACAAATTATTTAAACTTAAACATTAAATACATTGAATGTGTTTAATGTTAATTTAAGTTGATTTAATTGTATGCAATGAAAATGGTATTGAATTATTTTTTATTAATTTTATAATAAATTGAATTAAAGTAAATGCAATTGTAGTTTAATTAATGTAAATAATAAAATATTTATTTACATTTTGATTTGATAAAATAGTTCTATATTTTTAATTCAAATGTATTTAATTTTAATGAATGTATTTCTATTGAATGTATATAATAAATTAATAAAACAATTTGAATAAAAAAAATATATATTCTATTTATATTTTAATATAATGAAACTTTAAATTTAGTTAGTCATTTTAAATTAATTTTGTTTATATTTAATTTTATTACAATGAGGATTTTAATTTATTAAATTTTTTTTTTTTAAAGTAACTAATAAGAAGAATTGGTGAATAAAAGATATTTGTCTAAGTGACATGTTCACTGAAAAAAATGATACTAAATTTTTTTTAAGGTAAGTGGTTGCGAACAATTTCTTTTAGCTACATTTAAATAAATTTAGTTGAAAGTTAGTTTAATTTGTTTATTTAAATGTAGCTAAAATAAATTGATTGGAACCACTTACCTTAAAAAAAATTTGTAAATTCAAGGAATAATTTTTTTCAGTGTTGGTAAAGTTAAATTAAGTACAAATAAATACAATTCTTAAATATTTTAAATTCAATTAAATTTTATTTAAATTGAATAAATAAAGATAACTATTAATAATAAGAATAGTGTTTAATTGCACTATTATTTTATATAAAATATTTATTTAATATATATATAGTATATATAAATATTTATTTAAAAATAAAATTCAATTTACATTTACTATTTAATCTTACTTTGAGAATTTTAATTGATTTAAATGACATGTAATTAACTTGATTTAAATGTAGTAAAAAGGTGACTAATAATAACAATTGGCAAACAATAGGTATTAGTGTTCAGTTGTGTGTTGATAACTGTAAGTTAAATCTCTCAGAGGATGCCAACGCTCAGACAACATACAGAATTACCAAATTTTGCCATGAGTTAAATATGTTAAGGTTCTGCAATATATAAATATATTATAGCTGCTTTGCAACGATTTGTATCGTAAAAAGCGCTATACAAATAAACTTGAACTTGAAATGATGTTCTGTAAGCATCTGACTAAAGAAAAAGCCGAAGCTGGTTTCAGACGAGTTAAACGACAGTAACGTGAGGGAGTGAGCAGCAGAGTTCACAGCAGGTTACATCCCACCGTCAGCCCTCCCTCTCCAGAGCACTCCTCCCTCTCCTTCCCTCCGTCTCACCCTCACTCCTGTCGAAGTTGACTTCAGAGACAGAGATCGTGTTGACGGTGAGTGTGCGGCGGTATGGCTCAGAGTCAGAGCTGCTCTCAAAGCATGGGCGCGTATTACTGCCTCGTTCGCAGCAGGTTCAAGAGAAGACGCAAAAAACGATCTGAACGCAAAGGTAAACCGTATTTCTTTCCACATTAAATCTAAATCACTTTGAGTCGCTCTGGATCAAAGTTCTTACATAAATGTTCAAACGTTTGTGTAAATGTTTAATCGTAAACATTTAATCGCAATTGTTTGTTTATTTGCCTTTTTGTTTGACACTTGTTTTTCTAATTTTGATTTGTTTGAACTACATAAAGCTGGAATCTATAAAAAAAATCCTCTAAATGATTTATTGACTTTTTGGTATTTTGAGTAGATTTAACTTCTGTTTGCGCAAATTGTGTGGTAGTGTCAGTATGCTTTTATTTGTGATTTATCAACGCCAATATATAGTTCATCAAGGTTTACAATCTTGGATAACCTGAAAATGTTTCGGAATTTTGAAAGGGTGGAACAATTTTTATATATAATTTATAGAATCTTAAATTGAGTTTTGTTAATAGTGCGCAGCAAACATAACATTTAGAGCTGAGTGTATTTGATTTCTGTTTTGTGTCTTGTTTGTTAGTTTTATTTTTGACACTTTATATTAGCATCAACGCAAATAAAACTTGCTTTCAACTGCAATGAAAATGTTTATATTAAATTGAAATAAATTAATTTCAGTCTTAGCCATTAAAAAGTCAATTTTCTCATATGTAAAATGTTTATTTACATTTTAATTTAACAAAATTATATTTAACTTAAACGTTTAATGTTAATTTAAATATATTTAATTTTATGTAATTATTTAGTAGTAGTAGTAGTAGCCCTTTATTGTCACTAGTCACAAGTACTTATTTCAGTATTTAATTCATTTTTGTATTAATTTGTATAATAAAATACATTTTATTTACACTTTAGTAATTATAATAAGTTTTAATTAATTTAATTCAGTTTAATTAATAATGCCATTTTAAATGTATTTTATTTATATTTACTCTTATTTCAATGAGAAGTTGAATTAAATTCTATTTAAATTTAATTAAAAGTGATTAATAATATAAATTGATGAACAACAGATATTAGTCTTCAATTGCCTGTTGATAAAATAAAGTGGGGTTATTCAATTTTTTTATTTAATTCAAATTTTTATAATTATGTATTTAATGAAATGTCTTTTTAAATTAAATCATATTTTTACATTTTTTATTTAAAATAAATTTAATTGTATTAATTTTATTAAAAGTGTGTGTGTGTGTATGTGTATATATATATATATATATATATATATATATATATATATATATATATATATATATATATATATATATATATATATATATATATACACTCATACATATATACAGTCCCCTCCATAAATATTGAAACAGAGACAAAATTGCTCTGTTGGCTGTGGAGTCAAGACATTTTCAAATATGATTAAAAGATGAATATGAGACAAAACTACAGAATGTCACATTTTATTATTAGCCGTTTCAACACATACATGTTTTACCAAATAAAAAGAACAGCACTTTTAGAGTTCATCCCACTCATTGATGTGAGCATAAGTATTGGGACAGTTGAACATAAGGCAGATATAAAAGATTAAAAGCTATTATTTAGTTGCAGATCCCTTGCACACAATCACAGCAGTGAGTCTGTGACCCATAGACATCACCAGACTCTTGGTCTCATCCTTTGAAATACTTCTCCCAGCCTTTAATGCAGCCAATGGCATTTTCTTGAAAATTGGTAGGCAAGATGGTTTTGTACCCTTCCAAATTCATCATACACTGGTCATCATGCATTAAGTCATCAGTAAAGTTGAGAGGGCCTGTTCCAGAGGCAGCCATGCATGCCCATGCCATGACACCACCACCACCATGCTTTACAGATGAGGCTGTATGCTTGGGATCATTGCAGTTCCCTTTTTTCTCCATATTTTTGTTTTCCCATCACTTAGATAAAGGTTCATCTTTGTCTCATCGGTCCATAAACACAGTTTCAAAACTCTTCTGGCTCACCTTTGTGCTTTTTTGCAAACTCTATCTTTCCTTTCTATTTTTGGTGCTGGTCAGAGGTTTGCATCTTGCTGTGTAGCATCTGTAATTCTGTGTCAAAGTTTTCATTTTCACAGCTTTTATGATTTGTCTGTCATCAGCTACTGTTGTGTTCTCAGCCGATCAGGTAGTTGTTGGTTGCTGGTGGTTTCCAAACTCTTGATTTCTCCATGCCCTTTATTTTTGCTATAGCTCTAATTGACTTTTAGCATCTAAATTGCTTGCTTTTCTCTCAAAGTCAGCTCCCTTGTCTTCATCCTGGTTTGTGTGTGTCATCATCGAATGAAGGATTCAGAATACAGAAGTAATGGATATAACTGATACGACACATTCCCTGCTTTTAATATCTGAAGAATTAATGCAACAGGACACAGCTGATCACTTAGAAAGACCTGTGAGGCAACTGTTCCAATACTTATGCTCACATCAGATAGAGGGATGAAACTCTTAAAGTGCTGAACTTCTTAGCTGGTAAAACATCTATGTGTTGAATCACCCAATAATAAAATGTGACATTCTGTAGTTTTGTCTCATATTCATCTTTTAATCATATTTGTAAATGTCTTGACTCCACAGCCAACAGAGCAATTTTGTCTTTACTATATATATATATATATATATATATATATATATATATATATATATATATATATATATATATATATATATATATATATATATATAAAAAAAAAATTCTAAATGCCTTTTATTTATTTTTTTAGTAAATAAAAAAAAGCTCTTTAATAATTGAATGGAATGAAAAATGGAAAAGCCTTTGAAATGCATTGGACAAAAGGGTGTTGGGAGTTCAGAAAGCTGTTGTTTCTATCAGTGACAATATGAGACTGGCGTTGCTGCCCTCTTACACACTGTACTAGCTCTTACGTTATTTCTATCAGCCGTTATTTTGGTGTAGGACTCGAGGTTCTTCCTGTTTCTCTCTCTCTTTGAGTGTGTGGTGTCGGTGCTGAAGGCAGTAGATAGCAGGTTCAATTCAGAGAGCTCCTCATGTGTGAAGTTTAATCCGTCTCATTAGAACAGCCACTTCACGCCGCTAATCTCTCACCATGGTTACGCCGCCAATCCAGTCCAGCAACAACGAGCAATTGAGTTAGTGTTCAGATAACAGATTTTATCATTCACTTGTTTAGTGAACAGATAACATTTTAATTCCCCGACACTTCAGCAGATACGTGATGCTCTGATGGACGCACGGCTTCTCGTAAGATTCCTGGATGGAGAAGATCTTGATAAGCAACTGTTTAAATATAATACAAACCTTCCCTCTTGGTATGATCTTGCCTTTGTTCCCATAATCTCCTTTATAATGGCCAACCTCTGTGGTTGAGTAATTCGTTTTGCAGCTTTCCAGCTGATAAAGTGTTATTAACCAGTATAAATAAAATAATAATAAATGTACGTATAATAATATAAAACGATATAATAATATAATTATAAACATTTAAAAAAAAAAAAAAATTACATCTATATATTTTAGGATTAGTACTATTAAATATTAATATTTATTATTAATATTTTATTAATGATTTGTGATAGTAAATAATAATAAATCACATTTATTATTATTTTTGTATTATATTTATATTATTTATTTAATTTTATATTGGTTCCTTTAAACAATCTTAATAATTCTGTTAATTATTCATTTAGTAAAAAAACAAAGCCTGTTTATGACAAAATATGTGAATTTCATATTTCCGTTATAATTTCTTGGTTTATTAGATTTTTTCATTGTTCTAAAGGCAAATCGAATTGATAAGTGAAATGCTAATTTTTATATATTTATATTTAATAGTAATATATTTATATATTCCATTTAGTATTTATATTCTAAATGTAAATAAAAATATATTAAAATTATATATATATATGCATCCCCCCCCCCCAAAAAAATCAAAAGTTTTATATTATTAAAATCTACATTAGCAAATTATAAACACACATAAATAAAATAATGTATATCAAACATTTTATAAACATACACGCACGCACACACACCTTTACTAAAACGGTTTTGAATATTTTGTTCAGAAAACAGCTTATTTTTTATGTATATCTTTCTTTTCAGTTATCTGCTGTCTAGGAATAATTCTGCAGTGGTAAATAATCCCCAAGCAAGGTTTAGAAACTTTCTGGCATCAGCTGGGTGAAAATATACACAAAAATGCTGAGTTATTTCCTTTTGAATGCCTGCTTGAAAATATAGAATTTTGAATAAAAATGGGGCACAGCAAATTAGATAAACATGGTTACTTAAGCGTTTCTACACCCTGTGCCGTCGTCTCTCATGCTCAAACATGGAGATAAAAAAACCCATTTCCTCCAGACCAAGTGTAGTGGAGTGAAGTCCTGAGGGATGGACTGTGAGTTTAATCTACTGGAGGGGGGAATAAATTCAGCATTAGCTCAAGCGCTTCCGTTTGACCAGCCGAAACCGAGACCGTGTCCAGCCCACCTGTCTCCTCCTCTCACTCGCTCTCCCTCTTTTTTTCCTTTCGATGGACTGCGCGATATACCCGTCTCTCTGGCATGTGGTCTGGTCTGGAGCTTTGCTGATAAAGTGTGTTATCTGTCGCACCTGTTATCACCCGTAGCATCAGTGGCACGTGTTTGCTCCTTCATGTGTTAGAAATAATGGCTGCTTTTCACATTTTTTAAATTTTTTTGGGGGGGCTGACTGACACATTTTGTAAAAATTTTCTTTCATGTTCCACACAAAGTCATGCAGGTTTGGAACGAAACAAGTAAATGATTTTGTCTTTTTGTTTTTTAAATTTTGGCCAAATTTTTAACTCTATATAAACTCAATAGGAAAAAATGCAATTGCCTTCTGTCGTAGTATGTCTGAGTCCAATTTTCTAGCTCTCTCTATCACACTGCTGGTGTGTGTGTGTGTGTGTGTGTGTGTGTTTCAGTTCATGTGTGTTAAATGATGAAATCGCTTGATTGGCTTTACCAATTGACACACAGCCCTGCCGCTGCCCGCCAAGTCCCTGCGGAGTCGACACTAAATGAATGCTGTCATAAAAATTTTACAGGTCCTGTGGTGAAGACATGACGGTAGTGGCAGCTACTAATTGTCTGAAAGATGGCGAGCTTTATTTGATCAACTCTGATGCTAAAACCTGTGACTGGCTGTTAGCATTGCGCGCTCTATAAGAATTCATAGAGACCATGACACATTCATAAATCTGGGCTCACAAATCAAGCAGAACTACTCGTTGTATATATGTAGTAACTAATATTATGACATTTAAATTGGATGTATTGGTCTATCACTAATATTTTTTCCCCACAGGGATCATCAGCAAGACAATGAATGAAGGTAGGCAGAATATCTTGTGTGTTTATTAAAAATGTTGTGTTGGTTGGGTTTTCATGTGTTTTAAACCTGTAAAGGTAGGGTAAACATACCTATTAAGCTTACCAAAATCTGCATTGAGACATTTTTAGTGCACAAGATATTGGTTTCAGTACAAAAAGTTGTTAAAATAAAATATTAATCTCACACAAAAATATTTAATTTTATTTTAAATGAAAAAAGCATTTCAATTAAGATATACGTCATTAATTTCAAAAAGTCCAGCTGTGCTTAATGGGTACATTTTTGTACCCTTTAAGCACACCCCTGTTCCCATTAAGCTCACATCATATTTTATAAAAAATTCTTGCTTATTTTAAGGAAAATGTTTAAAGAATAATTGTAAAAATATATTTTTTTGAAGGTACAAAGTCAATCACTAAAAAAACCAGAACACTAAAATCAAGCAACAAAGCATTCAAGGCGATCAGTTATATTCATAATCAAGTGTCATTTAAGCACATTGCAACATCTAGGCTAGTCCACGTTCTGCTAAGTAACATTCAAAAATCAAATAAAACAAACCAATAAAACATTTCATTCATGGGGATGAACACAGAATCTAGCCTCATTATGAAACCTCTTTTTAAGTGGATGTAAACGTATCTATAGTCTCTACAGGCTGGAGTACACTGCATGATTTTGCCCTGATTTTCCACAGATTTACAGTCTGGAGAAGTTGATGCTAGTTACCAAAGATCAGAGCCAGTCTGCAGTTTTGAGTCGACAGAATCCATAGCAAATTGATTAACTTAACTTGACAACCATCAGTTTATATTTAAAGTCTGTTTATGAAATATTTACATAGACATTCAATGTGGAAGACAAAACATCTAAAAAAAAAGGCACATTTAAGGGGCTTCTCTTTTGGTGAAAGTTTTCAGACAGCTTTCAAAATGACCGCCAGACAGTGTGAACACATGGAGTCTCATATCTCAGTGTGTAATAATCTGATTGACTTGAAATTATAGGAGGTATATAGTAAGAAACACATCAATTGGTTAAGACATCAAGTAGGATAATAAATAATTTTTTCTTTTTATAATCTGATCTCCGAAGGTTTGTTTCTTTACTTTTGCTGACACTTGGAGAGAATCAGGCCAAATGTCTTTTTCTATCTGCACAGCATTTGCACCCCAACACACACACCTTTCTCTGTCCAGTTCTCTTTCTGCATTTCTTCAGCTCTCCCTTTGGTCTCTCTCACTCCAATAGTGTTTCCTGATGAGCTGGAGGATCGTAGAGCTATTGCTCGCGTTCAGGCTGCGTCTTATGATCGTACATCTATCCTTCACTCAGAAAAACCCGCTGTGCATTCTAAGCCGTCTGCTCTCCGTGGTCCTGAATTCATCTTTCTTAGCTCGCAGCTCTCCATGGTGCTGAATAAGAGTGGCTTTTAATGCACCGTCCCGTGCTGTTTTAAAGCACCAAATGCAGTTTCCAACATGCTAACAGTGTCTGTGATGTCATTTCAACTTAAAAATGCCTTGAGCTGATAGCTGATATCTTAAACGCTCTGTTAAGAGAGCCAAGTGTTTTTATTTTTGTAACTTTAAGAATGGCAAGGTTTAAGAGTTCAAGCCAAAAGTTTTAGTCACAAGCAAGGTTGTAGTTGAAAATGCAATGAAAAATTGAGGTCAAGTAAAAAAGACAATTAATATAAGATGAAAACAATCCTGTGAGGTTGATCTGTGTGCTTGTTCTCGTTTATAAAAGCAGATGTTGAATAGCGATGTTGGCTAATTTATCTATACCGATCACTAATGTGCCAGGTGTCACACTGTGAGAAATGCCTCCTATTATCCCACGGCTTTCATTTTCACAAGGTTTGCCACGGCTAATCATTTATGGCATTTTACCATCATCAACATCAATCGGTGATCGCCATCAACGAGCAGGTGCACTTATCTCTGAGTGAAATGTGGACAGGTTTCGCATTCAGAATATGTGATTTTGTCCAGCTCCCGACACCTTATTTTCCAGTTCTTGCATTCATAATGGTTTCTAAGAGGGAAGGTAATTTGATTTTGTGTTTGTTCACCTAAGACATTTTCTCAGCTCAGTCCGGTATCAAATGGGACATTTTGGAAAGATTGAAAAGTTGAGATGACAGGAAATAAAATGGTGTTTATGTCTAGAGCGTCAGTATATCGGCTTTAAAAAGCTTCTGTTGAAGTGCCTGTGCACGTCACTCGCTTTAATAGCTTTCGTGATTTATCGAGCTTCTCGGGCTTGTTTATCATGGAGTCTCTTATCGGATGTATCCACTTCACTCAGCCCCTTCAAAGTCTCGTGTCCTCGTTTAAGCCTATCCGTATAGAAGCTTCCATATCTCCCTGCCTTTGGATTCAATTATTTTGTTTCTGCCAATATTGGTTTCAAAATATTTCAGAAATGTTGCTAGAGAGGCGTGGCAAAACATGAGAATAAATGATTGTGAAATATCTTTCCTTTTTTGATGTTGTTTCAAACTGGCATGACATTAGTTTTTAAGTATCTTCAAGTATTGGCTCCTCCTCAACAGACGTTTAATTCCTCCAAAGTTTTTTCTGTTCACACTCGAGCTGAGGCTTGAGTGCTAAAAGTGACTGTTTTCTCAAAGCGTGCTCTGCCTGTCTCATTCACTGATTCATTAGGGGAATGTTAGCATTTAATTGGGCAATAATTGCACCTGCACATTAGTTGTCTCCCGTCATTAAAGCTGGTTAATTAGCCTCATTAAGGGAGCAGGCGAAGGGTGTAAGTGGGAACAGATGACTTCAGTAAGCAGAAATCATGATTGGAGATGAATTTTAAATGTCCTTCCCCTGGTTTTTCTGCAATAGGAGCCGGTGGGCGGCCCAGGGGGCAGCAGAAGTTCTGCAGTCTGGATGTGGATGAAGAAAAACACACGAGTGAGTGTTTTATCGTTTTTCCATTTCTACCTCAATCTTCTTTGGAAATTCAACACAAGATGTTTCATTTTTTTTAAAATTTCAGATTTTTGCGTTATCAAAAGGTGCCAAAAAATTGGCCATTTCTTTGAAAGTGAAAGATTGGAAGCTTATCCTCACGACCTAGTCAAATATTCCTCTCTTTTTAACTCAAATCCTAAATTCAGAGCAGATGAAAAAATGTCAATGGTTTAAGGAAGTACGTTTGAGCTCCTGAGGAAAATTCATACTTTTTTTGTGTATTAGGTACAACGCTAAGCCATTTTTACAAGCAGTTCCAATTCTCCATATGCATTTTTTTGTTGCTGATATGCATAGTCTGTATATATGAAAAACTGCAGTGTCGCATTGTTATTAGCAGCGTCATTGTCATTTTTTGCCAGTTAAGTGATATAGATGATTAAAAAAGAGGGTACCTGAAAGCGCTAAAAGAATCTGAGAATCTTCAACAGAATAGCAGATGCACACAAATAGTGACAGCCCTTGAATTCTGCTCTCTTCTGCTTTTTTCCACCCTATCAGTGAGATCCTGTTACATGTTTTCCACTTGATTGTTGCCTTTGAGCTAGTGCACAATCCACAGTATCCTCAGAGTCAATAGGGGGCATGGTCAGGAAGTTAACACCGTGACCAGGAGGAGACAGGCAGCGCAGAGGAAAAGTGAAGGTTGTTGACAACTTTGAAATTGGAGTGTGATGATTCAGTCTGGTGAGGATTATAAACTCTCACTCTCACACTCCAACACAACACCTGTGTGAAGATTTGAATCATTATTTCAGGTTGCATATTGTGTTCTAACAGTTTCGTTAATTTTTTTGATTAAGGACTTTCTTTAACTCTTACTGAATGTTTGCAGTAAAAGTTTTGTACTCAATAGGTGCTTTTGTACTGGAGGAACCTTTTCATAGTTCCTAGAACTATTGGCTAAAGTATGCTTTTTGGTGTGTTTGCACTACAGGAACTAGGATCGTATTTAGGAACTCTGTTTGGGGGAACTAAATTAGCTCTTACTTCAAAGTAGGGTCTAAAACATTACTATAGGAACTACCAGTGACGTGAGTGTATGCCGATTGGCCAAACGTATACGAAGCACCTGGCATTTTTGACAACATTTACTCCTACATTTACTCAATGAACATGGAAAACAGTGATAACGGCATCTACCTGTTGTCTGCAGCGTTGTGTTCTTTTCTCAGCCTCAATGAATTGTAACACTGCAAGTTGTCATAGGAGATCTCCGTTATTTACGTTTGTAAATGCAGCAAATGAAAACGTCGCTGTCGGCCGCTTCAGAGTTCCTGCTGTAAATGCAACCAGGAAAACGGGCCGAGAGAGAAATTGGTTCTCTAGAAACCACCCTCCTGGCTAGTTCCTGGCATGGTTACTCTCTTTGGACAACATGGGTTTGCTTAACATGGAGGAAAACCACAACCTAGACAGATTTGTGACCGACCCATGAGGAATAGGGCATGAAACAGTCATTAGTTGAAGGCCACCAAGGCCATGATAGCTCCACAATGACGCCCAAGAAGCACAGGAAAAAACAAGAGCCAACTGAATAAGATGATACGAAGTATAAAGTACACAAAGATGGCTTGCAGTCTTTATAGATTCCCAGTGCACCTGAGGCTATCGTCGCCGACTGACCTGCTTATTGTTAACATTAATTGCCAGCATAATAGGCTAATTGTTAGTGTTTGTAATGGACTTTTAGAAGATAACAATCTCAATCCAGTTACAGAGAAATTAATTAAGTTTTGAAAGTTACTTTCTCTGGACATCACAGGTTTGTGTTGCTACCTGTACATCTTCCCCCGAAGATCCTATGAAACTCCTTCTGGAGAAGTACAACGAAAGTCATGTCTGCTCCACTTTCCAAGGCTAGTCTGGCTAAAACATTGTGTGACGCAACTTGATGAGACAATACAACAACCACAGTACAAACTGCTGTCTCAGGTCACTCATTTATGTTCAATACGTCTGTAGAAGTTGAGGAACTGCTGTTTGAGGATACAGGTTCAACTAAGAAGGAAGGCAAGATGAATGCTGGGAAAAACACTTTCACTCTTTACAGTTTCCCAGTGCATCTCGGGCTCACATTTTCATGAATGCACATTACCTCCAAACATGCAGATCTTCCTAATCAGAATTTGGGAAGAACCTATTGACAAAATTGTCCCAAATTAACATCTGAGATTGATTTTCTGGTAGCACTGTCTATATCAGTTGTTTTCTGCTCTCTCTCTTTTCAGTTGTTTTCTCTTCTCTCTCTCTTCTTGTTTTCTGTTCTTCTCACTTTTATTTCCTGAGCACCAAATGGAGTAACTTGTCAAGCTTTTACTGCAGGATGTTATAAATGAGAATTTACACTCATTTCCATCAGCTTTGGCAACTGGTTGATATGATGTTCTTTGTTTTGGTAGTTTGCAGTTGTTCTTTAGTAAGGGTGAACAATGAGACATACTGTATTCAGTAATACAGTAAAAAATGTTTTTGGGGAAAAAAATCTGGATTCCCAGGAAAATGTAGATATTTACAATGATTGTTTTCTTGAAATTGTATATATATATATCTAAATAATGGAAATATAGAGTTTATTGCTGCAAGTTTGTGGTACACGTTTCTTTTTTTTTTTTTTTTTTTAATGTTAAGGCAATTTGCTCTCAATTTAAGTGTCATATCTAAAAAATATTCTGAAAGCAATATTAATTTTTAAACCATATTAGTATTGTCTTAATGTTAAATGTTTTAGACTAAACCTGCTTTTAGGATGGTATCATTCAATCCAGTTACAAAGAGAGATGAAAGAATCTCTAAATTTTACATTTACAAGGTCCTGCATGGAAGGCATTGTAAGTTACTCTCTCTGGACATCACAGGTTCGTGTAGCATGGACGTTAAAGAAAACCGCAACCTGGACAACCTCTCCTCCAAAGAAGTGCTGGGGGAGGGGCCTCACTTAACCAATGGAAATGCTCGGGGATTGAGCAGGAAACGCCCTCTGGAGGAGGGCAACAAAGGCCATGGGCATTCCAAATTCCGGCCCAAGAAGCGCAGGAAACCACAAGGGCCGGTCTTGCCGAAAAATGCTCTCATGCAACTGAACGAAATCAAACCAGGACTGCAGTACAAACTTCTGTCTCAGACGGGGCCGGTACATGCACCAGTGTTCGTCATGACCGTTGAGGTTAACGGACAGTTATTTGAGGGCTCAGGCCCAACGAAGAAGAAAGCCAAATTGAATGCAGCCGAAAAAGCGCTGCGCTCTTTCGTTCAGTTTCCCAATGCATCTGAAGCTCATCTCGCGATGGGCCACACGCTGACTGTTAACGCAGACTTCACCTCAGATCAAGCAGATTTCCCAGACATGCTATTTAATGGATTTGAGACACCCACACCGCCTGATGACACCTTCTACTTGAGTCTTGGCAGCAATGGGTCTCTCTGCTCCTTAAACGAATACCCTTTGCCCGTGGTGCTGAAAAACAACAACAGGTCACATCCTCCTCTCCCACTACCCCCTGCACTCACAACACCCCCTACAGGCAGTGGCAAAAATGCTGTGATGATCCTAAATGAGCTTCGGCCTGGACTGAAGTATGAGTTTGTGGCCGAGAGTGGTGAAAGCCATGCCAAGAACTTTATAATGGCAGTTACTGTAGATACTCAGATGTTCCAAGGTTCCGGGCGGAATAAAAAGCTGGCGAAAGCAAGGGCGGCCCAAGCGGCTCTGTCGGGACTTTTTAACATGCAACTGGACCAGACGCCATCCCGACAGCCAATCCCAAGAGAGGGACTTCAGCTACACCTGCCTCAGGTGAGAACTGTGTACCCCATCTTTTATTAGGCTACTAATAAAAGTACTTTCCCTTTTGACATAAAAATATGTATTTTTTCCCCCCTATGGTCTCAATTTTTGCCCCAGAAAGAAAACTGACTATGCTATAAATGAATTCATTTAATTTCTATACGACCCCGTATATAGGACTTCTGTCTTGCATTTTATCAAGCTTGATATTGAAAAAGTAATTTTAATGCGATTAAATTCTATGCTTCGGTAGCTTTGCTTAACCATCATTTGTCCTTTATAAAGCTCCTGCCAGTCTTCATTTAACAATTTTAATTAAATCAGAACCTACACATGAACGTTTCAGTTGGATTTCAAATTAACTCAAGCATCTTTAATCGGTGCGCCAGTGTACACAGCATTATTTACACATTAGTTAATCCTGTTCATAATCCCTCCCATTCCCCCTTGATAACAACCGAATAGAATAAACAGAATCTTAATTAAAATCAGATACAGGAGCACTTCTCAAACAGGAAAACACATCGCTTTCACCTCTCTGTCTAAAGAGATATTTCAGTAAAAGGTCTGTGTTAGTCAAGCAGTTCATTTCTTTTGTGTTTGAGCATTTGCCATTTTGTCAGCCATTTTCAAATGGATACATGTTCTCTTTAAAAGCATCAATTGAATGTGTCCTTGGAATTTATTCCGTAATGCTGTAGTCTTTTAGGAGTTTCATGGTTGCTGATTAGCTTAGTGACATGCAAGCACTGTATACAGTTGTTTGTACAGTAATGGTTGTGGGTTCCTCAGGTCCTCGCAGACGCCGTCTCTCATTTAGTTGTGGAAAAGTTCAGTGAGCTGACGGATAACTTCACGTCTCCACATGCACGGCGGAAAGTCCTTGCGGGTGTTGTCATGACAACTGGTAAGCGCAATGCTTGCTTATGACTGAAATGTGAAACAATAACATGTCCTATTTGGCTAAATCACATTGACTGTTTTATCAGGTAGGGATGTGAAGGATGCTCAGGTGATTTGCGTCACCACAGGAACCAAGTGTATAAATGGGGAGTACATGAGTGATCGAGGACTGGCCCTTAACGACTGCCATGCTGAGATCATTGCACGTCGTTCCCTCATCAGATACCTGTACAGTCAGCTGGAATACTTCCTCAGGTGAAACACATACATATTTATCTTACATTTGCAATTACATATATTCCATATAATTTTTATCATTCTAAATTATAATGCATTTATTTTATATAGCGCCTTTCTACAAACTCAAGGACGCTTTACAATCATTCATCATTCACCATGACAGCAGAAATAAAGGCATACATATACATTGAATGTAGAGAACACAAAAAACACAACCAGATCAAGAGACAGGAAAATTAGAATAACAAAGTGAAAAGATATGTTTAGCTATGTGTCATCTGCATAGAAATGAAAGTTAGAACCATGGCGACGGAAAATGTGACCTAACGGAAGTAAGTAAATGATGACAACTAGAGGCCTGAGAATAGATCCCTGAGGAACACCATTAATGTCAAATTGGCACTAATATATAATTTCCATGCTATTATATCCTATAACGACTGTCAGTTTAATGTTATTTATTGCGGATAAAATTATAATTATATATAAAATTGTGAAAATAAATATATAGGCTAAATTATATTTTTATAATAATTAATAATAATAAAAAAAAATAATATTGTTTGGGTGGTAACAATACTCTCTAATCGTCCTTTATTTTATAATCATTAAAAATTGACAAATCATTCACACTAGCCTGTGGATATGGAAGATAATTTTTGGATCAGTTTCTCAGATGCCGATTAGCATGAAATGATATGGACATGGATATGTGTGTGTAATCAATTAGACATGACTTTTATTCGCTGTGAAATAATAAATGACCGATTTGATGACATGGATGTCAGGCCAAGGACCTATTTTCAATTATAAACATTTCAAAGCCCTTAATGGTCTCTGTTGATAGATCTCACTAGTGTGTTTTCTCTTTAGCGACAGCACTGAGGAACATGAGAAATCCATATTCAGATGGTGTAGTGAACATGGCTACCAGCTAAAAGACGATATTCAGTTCCATCTGTATATCAGCACGTCACCCTGCGGAGACGCCCGGATCTTCTCCCCTCATGAGGCTGGTACCGAGGGTATGTAAATTATGACGGATGGATGGATTTGCTTATTTTGTTGTTGTATACCACAACAAAATATGGACCAATTTTTTAAATGTAGTAAACTAAATTTTAGCTTGTTCTTTCTAGACCAGGGCGACCGGCATCCAAACCGCAAGGCTCGCGGACAACTGCGAACCAAGATTGAGTCTGGAGAAGGTACAATACCCGTTCGTACGAGTAACACCATTCAGACCTGGGATGGAGTGTTGCAGGGAGAACGACTGCTAACCATGTCGTGTAGTGACAAGATTGCCAGGTATGATTAACAATATTGTTTTCATACAATATTTCTATTCTCAGTTGCCCTAAAGCAGATATTTTTAAGTTGGCATTCGCAATCCATTTCAATTCCATATAAGAAAAATGTATTTAATGCATTTCAATGAATTTTCAAATCAAAATCAAATTTGTTTTTGCAAAAATTCTGAATGTAAATAAGGGTCAATGTTTATTTTATTGTGCTGTGACTAATTCAAATCTATTGACGTTTTAAGCTAAAACTGACTTTTTTCATTTTCGTTTTGCCTTTTTTTGGGAAATGCTTTGGCTTTGATAATTCGTTTTGAAGAAAAAAAAGCCTGCTGACATCAGGTGTCCCACTTTTGTTGATCTGCTCGATGTTGAATGCTTCCTATGACCGTCTTATTTTTTCCTTGTGCTCCCCTCCCCCCACCTTTAAAAAGTCTCATTAGCATTCTGTTGCCTGTACCTAGTGGCACTCAGAAAGCAGCTGATTGGCTGTCTTCTTGGCTCTGAAACCCCAATCACTTCAGCTCTCTCCAGAGCGGGGGGCTCCCTGGAGCAAGGGAGGTTTGCTCCTGATTAGGGCTCTGATTATGGTCTCCAAAAAACAGCCGTCCTGCTGAGGGAAGCCTACTGCCGCAAACACATCCGCGTGCCTCGCACTGGATGCCAAGAAATCCACTCCAGTTAAACGCGGTCTTTATCATCCAGCTGTGAGCTGAGGCTTTTTGAGAGCTCAGATCTGATGCATCACCTTTGGAAAAAAACTCATTCTGAAGGCTTCTGAGAAATCACAGTGATTGAGATTATAGATCCCAGGTGTTATTTTTCAGATCATTTCTATGGTTGCCATCAATATGACTGTGCACTCTCTTGACATCAGGATGTTGTTTTATTCCTTCATGGTACTGTGGCATAAGTATCGTGCTGTATGTCCGCAGGGGGTGAATACTTTGTACTGCATGCAACCAATGACTTTGTTTTCTTCCGTCAATCAGGTGCACACCTGTACTTTTAAAAAACATCTGTGGTTTTCTTTCTTCCTTTGTAGATGGAACGTCATCGGAGTGCAGGGGTCTCTTCTGAGTTACTTTACAGAACCCATCTATTTCTCCAGTTTAATTTTGGGAAGTCTGTACCATGCCGACCATCTTTCCAGAGCCATGTACCAGCGCATCGCCGACATGGATGATCTACCCAAGCCGTTTGCCCTCAACAGACCTCTTCTTAGTGGTAAAACATCTCAAATGAATGATTTATTGTATCAGTTTTCTCAGCTCTTTACCCAACCATGTCTGTTTCCTCCCTCCTCTGCAGGTATCAGTAACACAGAAGCAAGGCTACCAGGGAAAGCTCCCAACTTCAGTGTCAACTGGACAGTCGGAGATCAGGGGTTGGAGATCATTAATGCGACCACAGGAAAAGATGATCTTGGAAGAGTGTCTCACCTCTGTAAACATGCCCTCTACAGTCGCTGGGTCAGTCTACATGCCAAGGTAAAGCATTTCTGTAAAGGTGGACGATAGTTCATGGATAAATCTAAACAATCAAGGTTTATTATTTAGCAAATATGGCAACTTGGTATATTAAAAAGCAAAATCCTTTTACCTCTTGCAGCTCAGTGAGTCTCTGCGGATCCGAGGATCTTGGCCAGGCTCCTACCACGAGGCAAAACAAGCAGCAGTGGAGTATCACGCGGCCAAACAGACTCTCTTCAAAGCTTTCTATAAAGCAGGACTTGGAGCATGGGTTGAAAAACCCATTGAACAAGACCAGTTTTCCCTTACCTCTTAAGATAACCCAAGAGAAAGGGATTGTCGGCAAGAGATCTTTTGTACATTTACATGGAATGCAAGGTTTTAATCTAACCTCCATAGTTGTTATTTTTTGCCTCTGTTATTACTTAGAGTTGCTTGGTTTCTTTCTATCTGTAAAAACATGGTTGTGTTTACTAAAAAAAAATGGCTGAGTTAAAAGGAACCCAGCTGAAATCTTGCTGTTGGGTGTGAACAGTACCTTGTGCTAAACCAACCAATCAAGGTGGCTTGCACAATTAATCACATTGACTATAATGCTGGCTTAATTTTTTTTTACCTCAATGATTTTAAGTTACATCTATAATTGTATTAGGTAGTGGATGACTGTTTTCACTCCAGTTAAATTATGTACAAATTTTAATTTTACCAAGGAGGTTCCCCACAGGAAGTTTTTGCTCAGGACAGGAGACAAACCGATCTATATTATGGTTGCTATAAACCAGCAGCTTGGTTGGATTAGGATTAACTAATGTGCACACTTTCTGCCACCTTTTTAAACACCCTTACATTAAATAACTTATAATGGAATTGAATGATTTTATTCTCTATAGCATCTTTTCGACATTTAGCTAACCTAAGGTACTTAAATAAGTCCAGTTGCGCTATTAATTAAGCCGGAGATGTTTTATTCACTGCATGAGTTTTGTAATGGGCCACTTTTTCACCTCCCTTTTGATTGATAGGACATAATTATCCATTTAAATAATCAACTGATGTCTGCTAACTCCAATAGGCCTACAAATATAGGCCAATAGCAGTAATTGACCAATATGTGCTAAAAATAATCCAACAAAATGACCCAAAAGTCAAAACCCAGTGTTTTTTTTGTTTGTTTGTTTTAATACTTGTAAATGTATTTTTATGTACATGTTTTTTGTCTAAAACCACATTTCCACTTTATTGTAAATGTGACAATTTGGTTTTCTGTTTTAACGGATTTTATCACCCAATTTCTTGTTTAATGTTAAGAATGTGCCATTTTATTGAAAACAATAAATACTGAACTGTTTCATCCGAAATCTAAATTAATCAGATTACGATTGGGGAACATTTGTTGCTTTTAAAGAAAAAAAAAAAAGTGGTACAGTGATTGTAATTATATAAATAATTTACAATGTTACATTAAATTCTTAAATTCTTTACTTAAGAATTTAATATTAATTACTTACTATAGGTATTGCCTCAAAAGACTGTTTTGTGTGTATTTGTGTTCCTGTTTGCATGTGTCCATGAAGTACACAGGGTGTCTCATTCATAATTTTACATTTTAATAGTGTGCTTTTTAGCCGCAGTGCACACTTTTGCAAAGCGCTGAAGTGAACTTCACAGTGGGTTTCAACCCAACAGTCTATGCTGCATTACATCACCAAAGTGTTGAGTCCTCAGAGGACTAAGAGCAACATTTGAGACCAGGCCTTTATTATTTTGTTTGTCTCAGCTCAGCAGGAGCTCTAGAATCAATATAAACCCTAGAACTCAACCTAGTTATGTCGACAACATGTCCTGGAAAATTCCCATGCTGCCAGTGTGTTGTGCAATTCAGGATGCTCTTTGTTGTCTGAACTAAAGTCCTGCATGAATTCGGTTTGAACTGGTTCTGCCGTGCCGGAATCAGAAGTGCTTTAAGTGCTGCATCTAAGCAAAGACTCGAAAGTTTTTACATGAGAGGAAAAGTATAAAAGAAACCGTACTGTAAGAAAATAAAATGATCACAGTCTTTGTGGTTTATCGGTCTCTGATTTTGGTCTGTCGAACATCCCCAACAACTCCAAACGTAATTGCAACATGTTTCGCTTATAATCCTGAAAGTTGTACTTAATTTCCAAAAAAACAGTATTTTGTGCAAATGCACTGACTTTTGAAAGTTTTTAAATGCCCAAACAATTTAATAGACTTGGCGAGGGATTAAAAACACATTATCAGTATTCTGTGCATTCTTAAGAACAAAAGAGTTTCAAGTGGATTCGTTTATGGAATTCTAATTCCACTAAATTATGACCTTTTGTTTACCCGCAATAACGACATGCAAAATGAAGCGATTAGCAGTGTGGTAATGGCAGTGACTAAAGTGAAATTGTGTTTATCTGAGCTCGCAGGCTCGTTGTGGCGGATTGGTCTTTATTTGTACAATGGCTCTTTCGGCTAAAGTGCTTTTATCCGTGACTCCTTTAATTCACATTCTAGAGTGTTTCCTCTCTTTTTCTCCTTTTTACATTACCATTTATCAGTTTTGAGGGCTGAAGCCTTTGTTTCTCTAAAGAATGCAAGAACTTCTAAAAACATGCTTGTATCCTTTTGTGCGTTTAAACAAATTTAAATCAACGCATTTCCAATACTTTACGATGTTCGTGAACACTGGATTTTAAAAAATGTTTACATTTTATTTAAAAGTATTTTTATTATTTTAATATAATTTCATGTAGATGCAATAACAGTAATTTCCTATAAACATTTAAAGCAGTACTGTAGTGCTAAAATGTAACTAACAATAAAATGGTAGGACCACATAATAAAATGGCTCATTACCTTTTAAAAAAACCTAATCGATTAGTATATTATTTGTCAAGTTTGTGTTCATGAATACGTTTTGCTGATTCTGTTCACCTCTAAATGTCGAATTTGATAAGAAAGGAAGCTATAAGTGGTGTCAACAGTATTATTTCATATAACTGAATCAGCCTGATTACACGAAAGTACGTTTTAAGTTTTGCATTTGCTAAACAAGGAAAAATGAAGAATATTTCCCCATATACTATACACATCTTAAACTGGAGTTCAGACAGGACTTTTCAGAATAATATTCTAAAGCAATTCATTTCTTTCTTCTCCCATTCGTATGAAAGTAGAGAAATGTTTTCTGACAATCTGTGCAAACCTGTGGCTTTCCCTCTCACAGCTGTCCCGCTTCTTCCCATGGTGCACCGGGAGCATGTGGGTTTGGGCCATATCAGCTCTCCACACCTGTGCAAGGTGAGAAAGTGGAAGATAATCCCGGCTCGGATTTGCCTCATCTCTGCGCTTCACAGGAACCTGAACAAACAAAATAACCTTATCGGCCATCAAAACTTTAATAACTTTCACCATCTGTCGGCACCATCTTTAACTTCAGAGAGCTTCCAGTGCGAGAAGAAGAAAGCTGCCCTCCGTTGTGCGAACAGTGTGGATGTATGTATTTACGGTTTAGGGAAGAAACGAGAGATTTGCGGATGATTTTCAGAGTTCGATCAGACTCAAGGTGAGGCAGGATTAGCGTTAGACGCCTTTCATGGCTTCCAGCTTCAACCTTTATCTCCAAATTGCCTTTCAGGAGGTGAAGTGTGTAAAAAGAGAAAAACGGTGCTCTTTTTGTCGTTGGAGTCATAGATGTGCGTCTCACTCCACTTAAACTGTTTTTGTGAAGCGTAATTTCAAGGCATTGTGTGCGAGCACATGTCGGTTGTTTTGGTTGCTTCAAATTGCCAAAGCGAGATGAGATGATTTGAAGTATGAAAAAAAAAAACGTCAGGCGCTTTTGGATGAAAGCATTTTTACCTCAAAATTGGCTCAAGTACTTACAACCGAAATCTCAGACAAAGCACATGGTTCCATTTTTGATGGACATCTATTTTGTTTTTGTTTCTTTTACCTCAAGCAAACACGCAATTGTATTTCACAGAACTAAAGTGATGCTAGTTAAAGTTCACAAACAATATCATTTATAATAACTTTTATTTCAATAGAATAGGCCTACACATAACAAATCAAGTACAAACAGAAATTTCAGTTAGGAATGTAATTAAACTTTTATTTTATCTATGGGATATCTCATTTTTAAATAACGCTAAGAAAATTGCATTTAAAACACTATTAATGTTCAACCAACAAAATTTTATTTTAGTGATGTCAAATGAGATTCCCTTCAACCAGTAAAATTAAAATAGATTTACCATGTGCTTCATATTTTTGGTAATGTAGTAAAGGAGGCATTAGCACATGTTAGGTCACATGCTCTCAAGGCTCCTTAGTGAGCTCATTTTAAACTAGAAACTACATATAAATTCAAGTTATAAGAAAATTTTATTTTACATCCAAATGTGTTTTCTTTGTCATTTTTAACGCACTTTTATAAAAACAACAACTCAGAGAGCAAAAAATCTGAGCGTCATGCATAACTGACAAAGTCCTATTATGGGATACATATTTGGTGTAGCTGGCACAATTGACCAGCACTGGCAGGCAGTATAATAGGTTCATTTTTGTAGGATTTTTGGAAGATGGAGAGACAAATCTGTACTTATTACAGAAGGTATTGATGATAGTGATAGGAGTGCATCAGAAAATCAGGTTATAGTAATAAAACAAGAGGATAGAAGCAATGAGGGTGAGGGCAGTGATGAAGAATAGGTTGTTGTGGAAGTCAGGCATTTGGGTATAATATTGTATATCAGTTTGAAAGATGTGATCCATACAATAACCAGAGGTAAGGAAAGATGCCCATGTCTATTGGCATTACTATACTGACAGGAAGCGATGCTCCAATGATGACTGCACAAGTCAACATCTACTTATGTGTGGGGTACACTGAAAAAGAAGAGTCTTGTTGACTTTCACTTGTGCTACGATAAATGGACTTTGGCGTATATACAGTTGTGGTCAGAATTATTGAAACCCTTGGTAAATATGATCAAAGAAGACTGTGAAAATTAACCTGCTTTGTTAATCCTTTTGATCTTTTATTTAAAAAATTCACAAAAAGCTAACCTTTCATTGGATAATAAGAATTTAAAATGGGGGGAAATATCATTATGAAATAAATGTTTTTCTCAAACACACGTTGGACACAATTATTGGCACCCCTAGAAATTCTTAAGAGTAAAATATCTCTGAAGTATACTCCCATTCATATTCACAATTTTGAGCACTCCAGGGTGATTATGAACATGAAATTATCCAGCCATGGCTTCCTGTTTCACAGAAATATAAATAGGAGGGAAAACAAAGCCCAAATTCCCTTAATCATCCATCACAATGAGAAAAAACAAAGAATATATTTCTGATGTGCAGCAAAAGATAATTGAGCTTCACAAATTAGTGAAGTGGCTTTAAGAAAAGAGCTAGAGCAGTGAAAATCCCCATTTCCACCATCAGGGCAATAATTAAGAATTTCCAATCAATAGAAAATGTAATGAAACTGCCTGGAAGAGGACGTGTGTCTATATCGTCCTAATGCACGGTAAGAAGGAGCGTTTGAGTGGCTAAAGACTCTTCAAGGATCACAGCTGGAGAATTGCAGAAAATAGTTGAGTCTCAGGGTCAGAAAACCTTAAAAAAAATTGTCAAACAGCCCCTACATCACCACATGTTGTTTGGGAGGATTTCAAGAAAAATTCTCCTCACTCGTCCAAAAACAATCTCCAGCATATTCAGTTATCAGACACGACTGGCACTTCAAATGGGACTGGCTTCTATGGTCAGATGAAACTAAAAAATGAGCTTTTTAGCCGCAAACACTCAAGATGGGTTTGGTGAACACAGGGATAAAAAGTACCCCATGTGTACAATGAAATATACTGCTGTATTTGTGATGTTGTGGGCCTATATTTCTGCTGGAGGTCCTGGACATCTTGTTTAGACACATGGCATCACTGATTCTATCAAATACCAACAGATAAAAAATCAATAAGTGACTGATTCTATTAGAAATCTTATAATGGGCCATGTTTGGATCTTCCAACCGTACAATAATCCAAACACAAACCTCAAAAACAACACAAAAATGGGTCACTGAGCACACAACCAAGCTTCTGCTATCGCCATTCCAGTCCTCTGACCTGAACTCTGTAGAAAATGAGTGAGGTGAACTGAAGAGAAGAAGCACCAACATGGAGCTGTGAATCTAAAGGATCTGGAGTGATTCTGGATGAAGGAATGGTCTCTGATCTCTTGTCAGGTGTTCTCTAACCTCATCAGGCATTATAGGAGAAGATTTAGAGCTGTTAAACTGGCAAATGGAGGTTTCAAAAAGTATTGAATAAAAAGGTGTCGTTAATTGTGACCAATGTGTATCAGAGAAAAACATTTATTTCATAATGATATTTCCCCCCATTTTAAATTCTTATTATCCAATGAAAGGTTAGCTTTTTGTGAATTTTTTAAATAAAAGATCAAAAGGATTAACAAAGCAGGTTAATTTTCACAGTCTTCTTTGATCATATTTACCAAGGGTTTCAATAATTCTGACCACAACTGTATGACACGCACGTGTTTGGCGTGCATATGATACGCATCTACCCCACAACAAATGTTGCTTTTTATTTGGTGTACTATTTATATGCACATTCATGAGATCAGGTAGGATTAACCAGATTATTTTAGAAAGCTGAGTTAAATTTCACTAGCCACGCCCAGGCCTGATTACTGCCAGACCTGTTGAATCAAGAAATCACTTAAATAGAACCTGTCTGATAAAGTGAAGCATGCTTAAAAGCAACACATCATGCCGCGATCTAAAGAAATGCAATGACAGATGAGAAACAAAATAGTTGACATGTATCAGTCTGGAAAGGGTTATAAAGCCATTTCTAAGGCTTTGGGTCTCCAGTGAATCATGGTCAGAGCCATTATCCACAAATGGAGAAAACTTGTAACAGTGGTGAACCTTCCCAGGAGTGGCTGGCCTACCAATATTACTCCAAGAGCACAATGACGACTCATCCAGGGGTCATGAAAGAACCCAGAACAACATCTAAATAACTGCAGGCCTCACTTGCCAATTAAGGTCAGTGTCCTTGATTCAACAATGAGAAAGAGACTGGGCAAAAACGGCATCCATGGGAAAGTTCCAAGGCAAAAGACCAAAAAGAACACAAAGGTTCATCTCACATTTGCCAAAAATATCTTGATTATCCCCAAGAAATTTGAGCAAATATTCTGTGGACCGATGAGACAAAAGTTGAACTTTTTGGAAGGTGTGTGTCCTGTTACATCTGGCGTAAAAACCAACACAGCATTTCATGAAAAGAGCATCATACCAACAATCAAACATGGTGGTGGTAGTGTGATGGTGTGTGGGTGCTTTGCAGCTTCAGGACCTGGATGACTTCGCATAATTGATGGAATCATAAATTCTGCACTCTATCAGAAAATCCTGAAGGAGAATGTCTAGCCGTCAGTTTGTGTCGTCAAGCTCAAGCGCACTTGGGTTATGGGACAATGATCTCAAACACACCAGCAAGTCCACCTCTGAATGGCTCAAGAAAAACAAAAGGTTTTGGAGTGGCCCAATCAAAGTCCGGACTTAAATCCGATTGAGATGTTATGACATGACTTTACAAAGTCCATTCATGCTCAAAAACCCTCCAATGTGGCTGAATTAAAACAATTCTGCAAAGAAAAGTGAGCCAAAATTCCTCCACAGCGATGTGAAAGACTCATTGCCAGTTTTCGCAAACGCTTGAAGTTGTTGTTGCCAAGGGTGGCACAACCAGTTAGATTTAGGGGGCAATTACTTTTTCACGTAGGGCCATGCAGGTTTGGACAGCTTTTTTTTTTTTTATTAAATCATTATTTCAAAACTGCATTTTGTATTTATTCGGGTAATCTTTGTGTAATATTAAAATTAGTTTGATGATCTGAATCTTTTAAGTGTGACAAATATGCAAAAAAAATAAAATAAAAATAAAAACGGAAGGGGCAAAAACCTTTTCACGGCACTGTATATAATCTCTCTCTCTTTCTATATATATATATATATATATATACACATTTTAGTTGTGATCATTTCAGAATGCAACAATGTACAAAAAGTTTCTGGCGTTAGTCAAGCTCTAGATGTCAGTGCTGAATGAATTAGCTTACAATATTATGATAACGTATCGATTTGCCTGTGTCTTTAATCCAGAAACATCTGCACCTTGTTTCATTTGTCACAGCTCGCTTATTCCTTCGATTTGCCTCCATTAAACTACTTAATGGACCTTTTGGGCCTTTTATCGTCAACAGATGGGAGAACAGACAGCAGAGCATCTTACCTGAGTTAACCGAGCATCAACGAATCTTTCACCTGATGCTGAAACGTGACCTTCCTGTTATGAACTATTAATTTATGTTTTCCATATTAGTGTTTTATTACTTTGTCATATGCAAAATGTTAGGCTTTATATTAACCTTTAAAAATGAAAACAAGTAATAAAATAACATTTATTGTTGTTACTTTACTTTTTTAACGCTTATTTGCTCATATCCAGTTGGACATTTTAAAGTAGGTTTCTGGATGTTATGTATAAATGAGGTAAAGGGTTTACAGGCATGAATACTTCAAACAGACGCTCTCTCTGTTTCCCTTTCTTTTTCAGATAGCGGTTTGCATTTGCATGCTGACCTTCATCCGAAGGTGAGTTTGGCCTTTCCAAACCAAGGCTGCACACTGCAAGAAGAGCAACATGAAATGCCACAGAATCTGTGATTTTAGGAGCGCGCGCCTGTGAAGTGAGATTAGAGCCTCAATACATGCTGTCTGTAAGAACTGACGCAAAAGAAACCTTGGTTTCAAAGATTATGGAACTGATCTGTTGAGGTCTTGTTTGCATTTTATGCATATTATTTATTGTAGTCTATTCGGGTCATTCTTCATTTGTGGTGGCAAGTGGTGTCCCTCTACTTTACAACAGTTGAAATAAACTTTAAATACCAATAAATTACCAAATGTTTGTATTCTGTTGGGTAAAAACAATTTGTGCACTGTTAAATTTTTTTTGTTTGTTTTAAAATACATATTAATTGAGTTTTAAAGATTGCATTTGTAACAAAATATGGATGTTCCCATCATGCCTTAGAAAGGTATCATGGAATGTAATTGCAACAATATTTTTAACACAAATAAAGTGGTTATAATGTGAATATAGATTTTATTTAACGTACAATTTTATTAAATTGTTTAAAAAAAAATACATATTTTGTTATATTTAAGAAAAAATGTTGTCCCCCAAATTCATGTCTGTGGTGTTAAAACAATGGATGTCGCCCCTTTAAGAAAAGGGGGATTGTATTTGGACTACTTCCTGCAGGTGCTGGTTGATCTGAGGGGTGCATGGGGAGCATTTCTTATTAATTGTCTTAAAGTTAGATACATTTCTGACAATTTCATGTGTCACACTTTATTAGTGTCTGTGGTGTTATGTTGATAACTTGCAGATCTGACATATTTTAATCAAAATTTTGATAAATACATATTTATCACAACTCCTTGTTCAGGCTCTTGTTCTGTCCAGACTTGACTATTGCAATGCTCTCTTGACAGGTCTTCCAGCCAATTCTATTAAACCTCTACAATTAATCCAAAATGCCGCTGCAAGATTAATCTTTAATGAGCCGAAAAGAACACACGTCACGCCTCTGTTCATCAATTTGCACTGGCTACCAATAGCTGCTCGCATTAAATTCAAGGCATTAATGTTTGCCTACAGAACCACCACTGGCTCTGCACCCCTTTACCTAAATCCATTAATTCAGACTTATATGCCCTCTAGAAGCTTGCGTTCTTCAAGTGAACGACGCATTATTGTATCCCAAAGACACACAAAAACACTTTCAAGGACTTTTTCATTAACTGTTCCCATCTGGTGGAATGACCTGCCCAATTCAATCCGTGTAGCCGAATCCTTACCCATCTTCAAGAAACGGCTAAAAACTCATCTGTTCCATCTTTACTTGACCCTCTAACTCTAGCACTCTCTATTCTAATTTTATTTTATCTATGTCTTTTTATAAAAAAATAAATAAATTAATAATAATAATATTTATCTGTACTGCGTTAGGCTAACTGAGACTTGTAAAAGCACTTGCACGTTGTTGCTCTTTTGTTGGTTTTGATTGCTTCTTATGTCCTCATTTGTAAGTCGCTTTGGATAAAAGCATCTGCTAAATGACTAAATAAATAAATAAAATATTTATATTTCCAAAATGTCCCCTGATGTTGAAATCATCATGATGGCAGTCTCCATTCTAGAAAAGTCTGGATTTAGGCTGATTTGTCTGTGGTGTTTCTGTCTTTCCTGGTAACACCACAGAGCCTATAGTAACAATATAAAGTCTGTGGTGTTACTTCAAAATGACATAAGTGGCACCAGTGTTTGAAATGATTTAAAAATCGAAATGTTCTTAAGCTTTCGTTTTAATGGATATAGCATATTAAACCAATTTTAAATGCATAGCAATATATTTTATTAGAAAAACAAACAAACAAGCATTTTTACAAATTCTGCCTCTCATTTGCCACCCCAATTGAAGACTGACCCATTCCACAGTAAATAAATTAAACTAAATTTATTTTATTAAATATTATTATTAAATTATTAATAAATATAGTCAAGTCAAGTCACCTTTATTTATATAGCGCTTTTAACAATGTAAATTGTGTCAAAGCAACTGCACAATATCAAAATCAAAATCCTCTGGCCAACAAACCAGCAGTTCAATTTAACTGCAGCAGAGTCAGATTGTAAGGTCTCAACTAGTTCCAGTGGTCATTTGGTAATTCTGTATGTTGTCTGAGCGTTGGCATCCTCTTAGGTCCTCTGAGGGGTTGGCATTATCTTTTCTCAGGTGTTCGGTCATCTCAGATCATTTAGGGGTTGGATCCAGACTGAAGCTTCTGTCATTCCTAATTACCACGGGATGTTAATCCCGTGGCAGAAACAGAGACAAATAGAAACATAATTAGCGTAGCTGCTGTTCCATCTAAGCAAAAAAAAAAAAAAAAATGATTTGTTAAATATACATATTATTGTTGCATACTTTACCATGTATTTACAGAATATAAAAATACCTTATTTCCAGGTTGTCCATATTCAGCCTCTGCAGCCATCTAGTGGCCACTAAGTAACACCACTACAAAAAAAAAAAAACAGGGAAAAGTCAGTACTAAAGGCGCAACTACGTGATGGGCGTGGCTTGGCCATTCTGTCTTCCTATTGGTCTAAATCCAGGAAGCGATTCGTCCGTTTTATTTGAAACAATAAACAACTCGAGTTTGTCGGTTCATTAAATGATGAATTCACGGTTTGATAGCATAGTAATCAATTAACACTAATCTTCGGTGCTTTAAGGTATGGTATAAATGACTATTGCCTGAAACATTTTAAGTAAATTAAATTCAAGCCGCGTTTGTAGTTACAGTTTGCCCTTACTGCTTACATTTTGTGTGTACCATAGTAATACTATGCTTTTGGACATTTTAACATTACAATACCATGTTTTTGCCATGGTAGTTTTGTTTTATAATAGTAGTACCTTGTTTCACAGAATATCAGTATTGTAGCGTGGTATTAGTTTTATTCAGTTGAACATAATGGACTCTCATAAGTTTTAATACCATGGTATTCTCTCAAATACTAGGAGGATTAACATTAAAATACCATATTTTACACAAATTGACTAACCTGACAGTTGCATGTGAGTTCAATCAATGCATGACTTTAAATGCACATTACATGTAACTATGCAATATTTACATGCATTTGTTTTCTTACAGGCTCTCAGATTATAAGAGATGATGGAGCAGGTGAGCTGTCGCTCTTTCCATCATGTGAAACTGTTTCTAATTGTTCTTGTGGATAGGAGGGATAGTGATCTGATCTGTGTCGGTTCCCTCCACCGGCTGTTGATGGATAGAGGGGGTTTGCAGAGCTGGTCTGGTCAGAGGAAAGGTGGAAGACCTGAGAAGATGCTTAAAATAGTGTTGTAGCTCATAGTTTGGCATAGATAAAGATGGATAGAAAAGCTTTGACTGCTGCGTTGCAGTCCAGAGACAAAACATATGTGTTTTTGTGGACCTACAGCCAGTTTAAGGTAGCAAAATTGAGGAGATTCTGATATTTTTGCAGTTATTTCTGATGTTTAGGCATGCATTGGTTTATTGATGATATTGCATGTAATAATGCAGGTGATTATAATGTGTTTCATTCTCTTGCAGCAGGAGCAGAGAGAGTGGGACGCTGTTAACAGGTTGCTGCAGCATCATGGCTTCAAACCGGTCAACTTTGCAGATCCAACAGAGAACAAGAACCTTGCTGGTAATGCAAGGATATTTTCTCAAATCTTTTAAAAATTGTTTTTAAAACAATTAAAGCAAAATAATTTGCAAGTAATTTTGAGCAACTGGAAGTCATTGGTCAGATGTAACAACATTTTTTTTGGTGATCTTAGTGTTTATATATATATTAGTCCACTATAGTTTTTATATTTTATAAAAATAAATTGTAAATCACTATTTTTAATATTATTTTTTATTGTAATTATTTAATGTTATATATAATTGTATTATTTAACCAAAATGATTATATATATATACACACGCACATTATATAATGTGTGTGTGTGTGTGTATATTATATATAAGTTACTATTTTGGTTAAAAAAAATATTTTTGGTTTTCAGTATTGACGAGTATTTCTATGTTTGTTGTCTGTAGAGTTGGTTTTGTTGGAGCGTAAGTCTGCATCTGATGTACGGCTGATGTTGAAGACGATGCTGTCAGATTCTGAAAGGAGACAAGGTCTAATTCAAGAGCTCATTCAGTCCAACAGCCTACTAAAGTGAGTCTAGCTTTCATAAATTCACAGTCATTATGGTTGAATATGCCTCTAATGGAATAGCGGTCTTTATTTTTGGTCAAAACCCTGAGAAATGTAAATAATGTTTAGTACAATACATTTCATGATCCCTGTGAAGGGTCATACTTTACCCCAAAATTATGAAAAATAATATAAAAATGCAATGTTTGCTATAAAGTTATATTTCGCAGAATGTGAAGCCTATTTAAAGATTTTTTTGCTTTGTGATATTATTTTTATGACAGTTAAATGCATTTTCTCCCGTTACCAAAGATTAGAAAAACAAATAATATTTACCATTATTTTGGTTATCAACCATATTCATAAAATAATTAAGATGATTCATAATTAAATATATTTACATGAAAAATGTATATGTCAAATTTTAAAGATTTGTACATGATGGTTGTACTAAATAGAATTTTTGTTGATTTTAATTCTTAAAAGGTTATTTAAAGCATTCCCTGATCACATTTCACCCCAAAATCAAATGAAACAAATAAGATGATAAATAAGATATTTAGTCTAAAGAAAATCAGGTATATTTTTGGAGCCATTACAAATGTTTGCACTGTGACATTGTTTTCATTACCGTAATGTAAAAATATTTGTGCTGTCAAACGATTAATCACATCCAAAATAAACGTTTTTGTTTACATAACATTTGAGGGTACTGTTTATATTTATTTATATATAAATACACACACATGCATGTATATATTTAAGAAAAACATGTTATGTTTATATATTAAAAATATTTATATTTAATATAAATTTAATGAATCTAAAAATATACATGTAAATATTTTCAAAATATATACTTTGTGTGTGTATATATTATATATACATAATAAATATACACAGTACACACGCACATTATGTAAACAAAAACTTCTATTTTGGATGCGTTTAATCACGATTAATCGCTTGGCAGCACTAAAAATAAAATAAAGTCTTTTCATAATTGAATATTTTGAATATGTTGTCCTGACTTTAAATTGCATGTATGTTGATTTAAAGTTTTAAACAAGATGAAACAACCAAATGACTCTTGTTACGATATTGAAATTTTTATGTATTGTGATAATTTGAATTTCAGAGGTAAATGTGCTCAATTATCAAAAAAAATCCTAATGGCCTTAAAAGTAGACTGTTTTCTTTATGCAAAATATACTGTAATTTCTCATTTCGCGGTGAAATGTCATTCCTTTTTTTTTTATTGGAATTTCAGCATCGATATTCAAATGACTCTTTAATATTTGAATTGTTTAGCACTTGTGGTTTCTCCAGGGACGTCTCCTGGACATGTCGCTTCTGTCAGCACACGCTCAATAATGTAACCCCCTCGAGTGCGGCAGTGCTGCCCATCTGCTGCAGTGTAATATAATGCAGGATGAGTGGAAGGAGATGAGATCAGCTGACAGGACAGACGTGTTCCCCGCTCATTCCACAACACAGCTAATCCAAGCAAATAAGAAGTGCAAAAATGCATACAGCACATAAAGATGCCTGTATCATTTTCAGAGAGGAAGTGCAGCAGCATCAGACGCGAGCCGCCCGTCAGTCTCAAAGGGCTGCTGAGCTGGAGGGCATCCTGGATGGGGTGAAGCTCAGAGTTCAAGACCTAGAGGACTCGTACATCGGTAAAGCGGCCCAACAGCACAGCCAGTTCCAACAACTGCAGCAGGAAAAGAGAGATGCTGAGGTATTCATGCAATAAATGCATGAAATGATTTGCTCTGTAGATGTCAGGATCAGTAGTATTGGTTGTGTATTTGCAGAAGCGCTGTCAGTCTCTGGAGCAGAAGCTGTCTCAGGAGAAGGAACAGGTGTCTCAGCTGCAGAAGAAGCTCCAGTACGCCGTGAGGGAGGAGGAGAGACATGTAGCCCGACAGAACCAGGCCTTCCAACAGATCCACCGCAGATCAGCCCAACTCAACTCCACCACCGACCAGCAGTGAGTGCCGGAGAGGATCATGGGATCGTTATCATTTACATGTGTGGAGCGTCTCATACTCCATCTCTGCATGTTGTTGTGAGTTTGTTTATTATAACGTTCATATGGGAACACAACACGCGCATTCATCAGATTTGTGAGGTAAATCATTTATGAATCTACACTAACACAGGAGAATACATTGCGATTATAAAATAAAAGCTCAAACCCTCACTCTTGAGTTTAGACGGTTTGATGTCCACATATTCATGTAATGGCTGTAGCATGGCTGTAGCATTTCTGTCCTGAAGAAATGGCCAAATATTAAAGATTAAGTGTACGTTTGAATTAAATGGTGATTGGTCAATATTAAACAGTAATGTGTAAAAATAATCATCAGGCCGTCGGCGCCCCTGCAGGCCTTTGTTGTAATGCGTAATCTACATTAGCTCTATTGTTTATAATACATTATGTATTTTAACAGTTTTGTTCAATACAACCATATGATTTCTTGCTTTTGATACTTTATTTGAACTAATTACTATTGCATCATTGCTATTATATATGAACTTTAAGTCATTTTAAAAGCTATTGTTCACTTAAATCCATTTTTATTACCACAATTTCTTTTTTATATATAATTATAGGGCCCTATGAAATCAGTTTTATTTCCAAATTCAGTTTTTTTTTTTATTTTATTTTTTTATTTTTTTTGAGTTTTACAGTTTTATCTGTACCAAATTCTGTTTTCCATTACTTTCTGGATTCCATTTGAATTGTTCCATTAAATTTTTATAATAAAAAGCATCTCCAATTAATTGATTTTATATTTTAAAAAAAGTCTTTTTTCAGAAGTACTGCACATTTACATTTTTAACCTAAATAAATTCTGGTAAATAATATTTCTGGTAAATACTCCTTTAAAAAAGTGTTTATTATTATTATTATTATTATTATTATTATTATTAGACTAGAACACGTGGATATGTTGTCATTCTCACACTGTAATACTGATCTTTGATTTCAGTGATTTGGACTATGAGATGGACACTTGCTGCTTGCACTTCACTTTTGCTTTAAAAAGGATTTCATAGAAATTTGGATTTCATTTGGTTTAATAAAATATTTTTTAAGTAAAATTGATGATTGATTTTTTTGTGGGAAATTAATAGTTTAGATTAATCTACCGACAAATTTTTCAATTAATCAATCGAAATAAAAATAGTCGTTAGTGGCAGCCCTATTTATTTGTATAACTGCATGCTTAACTCATAGAAATTAATGCAAGAAATTTGTAGAACATCTTCTATTGAATATTATTTTAAAATTATTTTTATTTTTCTGTTGGTTTTTTTTTTTTTTTTATTATTATTATTATTTATCATTTATATTAAATGATATTATTTAGTAATTGTGATCAACTCAAAGTCATTGGCCAAAAGTAACTCTGCCATATTATTATTATTATTATTATTATATTTGGGGGATTTTTTTTTTCCCAAAATTTAAAAAAATAAATAATTATAAATGATTCAAGTCACTGGTCTAAAGTGTTTATTTATTTATTTTGAGGACCATATTTTTATACTATAGAACATGACCTAATTTTTATTAAAATTATTTATTAAATTATTCAATTAAACTTAAAATAATTAAATTATTAATTCTCTCAATTGTTTTATTGAATGTTTTGTATATTTTAATATTTATTGATTTTAGACTTTTTCAAAAATGTCCAAATCTCACTTTTTGTATTTATTATTTTCTGTATTTATATTTATTATTTTTATATTTACAGAATTTTATTATATTCTAATTTTATTTTTTGAGAACCTTATTTTTATTGACTTTTTTTTTTTTTCTCCATTTTCAAAAATTATTTATAAATATATTTATATATAGTATTTTTATCAAAAAAAAAATTGTCATTCAGTAATTGCAAACAACTGGAGAGATCATTTCTTACTGTTCTTGACACGGTTTTTGTTCCTCTGAAGGATTTTGGATATTATCAACATGTATGAGTCCCAAATGCAACAGCTATGAAATTAACTGAAGTATGTGTATGAAAGATGTTCATTTTAATTATAAATGTAAATTCCTCTAACATCAGTGACATCTTTTCCTGCAGATTATATAAAAGTAGCTCTGGAGAGAAGGACTCCTCAAACTCCCAAAAGAACAGATCCACAGAGGAGAAAGCCACCACTGACATGTCTTCCAACTATAAAGCCCTTTTAAAGGTGTCTATAATGAGAAACATTTGATATCTATTCTCGATCTTGACATGTAAACATGATTCTGCTCGTCTTCAGTCATACCAGGAGCAGCTGAAGGAGACCAAAGCTCAGCGAGAAGAACTCAGGACTGAAATCCAGCAATTAAAAGAAGATCTGGAGTCCAGGTTGATAGCAGTTTTTTGTAGCCGTTACTATCAGTATATATTTTAGTTGGTGACATTTTTAATGTTACACATTTTAGACCCACCATAAAAGAACTGAAAACCTGCAAACAGCAGTTGAGACGCTTGGATCGGATCATTCAGCAGAGCAACATCAGGTAAAATCTGAAATCTCAAACAGGCCTTCTAATGAATCAGGCTAATGAATTACTTGTTAAACAGATCATCTCAAGCACTCAAAACGCTGGACTCGGCAGAGACGCTAAACCCAGATAACACCGGCATCCAGCGCCTGGATGCTTCTACCTGCAAGAGACACCTTATGGTACGTAAAGATAAAACTAAAACCCTAAACTCTTTTGTTCAATTTAAAATGTATCAGTAAACGCTACTACAGTATCTCAATTATACTAAAAGGTCTGATGTTTCCGGTTATTTTCCAGAATGTTTGTAAGGAACTCAATGTGCAAGATGTCAATCATCTAATTTCTGCTATGAAAGTTCAACGCCAACAAGTCGAATCTGTCTTCAAGCTGGAGAAGGTGATATTTATCATAGTTTGGAATAGCATACTATTTTTTTTTTGGTATACTAATATACACACAGAATATAGAGTAAAACAATTTCCCAAAACACAGTAAAATGTGCAGTATTATGTATCCCACAATATGGTCAAATTGACCAGTCTTGAATATGATAAATGAGCTACATGAAACAAACAAAGACTTGCTATTTGTTCGGATGGACGAAAAATTACGCAATAAATTCCGCAACTTAAACTTTATGTAATGAGCTCATGATGTAATGACCGTTCCATTTGGAATGTAGCCCCAATGCATTTCTGACATCACAATTTGATTTACTCTACAGATCCTACATGACATCACTGCAGTCTTGACCAATCCCAGGGCTCCATTGGATTTGCTGAGGCAGCGTGCGCAAACCAACCTCAAGCTTAGCAGGGAGGCGGAGTTTGAGCTGATTGTTCCCACCCTGGAGGTTTGGAGCCAACAACTAACCTCTCTAGCAGTGAGTCAAATCTTTGGGAAATGAATTTAACTAAAAGTACGGTCACATTTATCACTGTTTGGCGAATTTTTCAATAGGAGTCTACGCAATTGGAACTTGAGATTGTGCAGATTTCGCAACTGGTTTAAGTTGATTATGCAGATTCACCACATTGACCAACAGCGGTCAGATTGGTTTGAAAGTCACTTCTGTTTGAGAAGTGCTTCATACATCACTACACTATCGATAATAGACAATGGACCTTTTTTTGCAAAATCAAAATTTAGCTGAAATTTGTGCAATTAGCATTATTCAGTTATATTTTTTGTGTGCGAAATTTAGTAATTTCAGTAGGAATCTATGCAGTTTCACATAAGGATTAAAGATTTCCCCATAGAGATTTCGCAACTGGTTCAAATTGGTTACGTGGATTTGACGCATTGACCAACAGAAATCTGTTTGGTTTGGAAGTAACTCTGCTTCATATATTGCTACGCTTTTGATGACCGTTTTGCTGAAATTTGAATTCATCTAAAGACGTGGTCACATTTTATGTTTTACGAATTTTCATGGGCGAAATTCAGTCATTTCAATGGGACTCTATGCAATTGGGAACGGTTGAACCAGTGGGCAAAACCTGGTTAATCTTTGGGCAATGAATCGAACTAAAGGTGCGGTCACGTTTGGCAAATTTTTGACTGCAAAATTCAGTCATTTCAACAGAAATCTAGGGGAATGGTTGAACCCTGAAGTTACTGATTGCATAGATTCCTACTGAAATGACTGAATTTCACCTACAGAAATTTGCAGAAGAATGGTAAACGTGACAGCACTTTTAGTTAAAGCTGCGGCCCGTAAATTTTTGTTCTAAATTTATATAATAAGCAAGTACACCATGAATCCATTGTTTTTGGCTTGTCCTGACTTTACATCTATAACAAGTGTTTATATTCAGACTATTTTAGACTGGTTTGGGTAGGTACCGCTGCGGAGTAACAGGTACCTGCGTGATTCGTCATATAGACATAAACAGAGAAAAGTAGCTCTGGCTACAACGTCCGCAGTTCTGTTTATTAAACCGCTAGAGCGCCAAAAGTTACGGACTGCAGCTTTAAATTCAAATTTCAGCCAATTTTTCTGACTAAATTATTTCAATAGAAGTCCACGCTACCAGAATTTGCACTTAAAAAGTTTTCCCCACTCAGATTTTGCAACTGGTTCAACTATTCTAGATCACATTGAAAAGACTGAATTTCACCCACCAAAATAAAAAGGTACAATGTATACTGTTAATAGTGTGGTAATCTATGAAGCAAAGCTCAAACAGAAGTGTCCCTCATGTGACCACACCGTAACTCATTGGGTTTGAATGTGATTTGTTTGGTTTACTAGGATCTTCATCGTGCCCTCATCCGATTGGAGAAGAGGTTGTTACCATGGCAGCCAGAGGGCTGCATCACCGCTCCTTCAGGTCCTGTGCAGGTAGAAGATTTGATGCTGATCGTCGACACGCTGCTCGATGAGACGGCATCAGACGACAAGGTACTTCTACTGAAAGCAACGTTTGCTTTAATGTGCTTAATGATCCATCAGCTGAAGATGCTCACAATGCTCCTCAGGTTCTGCGGAGCCCCACCAGACACACCCTGGAGACCATGGTCGCCCACTTCCAGAAACTCTTCGATGCTCCATCGCTGACGGGAATCTATCCTCGTATGAACGAGGTCTACACCAAGCTGGGCGAGATGAACAACGCCATGAGGAACCTCAGAGATGTTCTGGACTTGGGTAATGAGATATAATGAAAGATGTCTCAGCATAAGTCTATGACATGCCTCTCTGAATTGATGTTTTTATATCTAGATGATAAAGTGCCCCCTAGCGAGGTTGTCAACAAGGTAGCTGCAGTCGTATCGCAGTCAGGAAACGCGGCAGGTCAGGAGCTCTACAACCTACTTGAAAACAGTGACATTGACAGGTACGTCCATCTCAGTAAACCCTGTTCTATAACATTTTATGAGATTTAAGTCACTAACATCAGTTAATGCAGTAACTCCCAAACTTTTTCATCAACCACAACAAAAATTTTCACATTTTGGGCCAGATTTACTAACAGCTTACGCCAGCGCAAACTGTCTTTTGGCGTTAAAATGGTATTATCAGGCTTTACTAAAGACGTGTAGTGAAGAATTGGCACTGAAAATGCATGGACATGTTTTTTTGTGACTCCCTGAGCAGTAAATTTATGGCAGGAGAGTATTTAAATGAATTGCGCAATGCGATTTACTAATGTTTGCGCTTGTCAAATTTCTTGCATTTGCACCATTATTTAACGCAAAAAAGCATATGTCAAAGCTGGTCATTATGGAAATGAGATATTACGTCTGTGTTCTTTAATGTGCACATTGTCAGTAAATCAAACGCAGAATTTTCCCCTCCCATCGGTGCTTTTATGAAATTTCGTTCTAACGCTAATTTGCCCAGTTTAGTAAATCTAGCCCTAAATGTGAACTATCAAGGTTCATCCTACCTAATACATTACATTTAAAAAAAAAAAAAAAAAAGCATTTGCTGATCTAATTTAATGCTGACATATACTGTTCATTGTTGAATCATGGTCTCTCATAATCGATTAAATTATACAACTTAAATGTTAAAAATGTGTATGTAGAAATAAACGTGTATAAGTTGTTTATTACATTGATACAATTTATTGGTTCAGTTCATGATGGAATGGTTTAGAAAAAAGTAAACTTATAGTTTCAACTTTCTTTTTAAAGCAATCACGCATTCCCAAATTGAGGTTAAGTTAAGTTGCACGAGTTTCATATGGAAGCCTGTTTCCGCCACTGAATAAAAAAAAAAGCAATTGTGACCTTTTTCTCTCAGAATTGATGGGCGCGCTCTCGCTCTGGTCGATGCAACCAGAATGGTTCTTCCCGGAGAAATGCCCTTATAAGGAGTTCCACCGTCGTTTACGTCAGCAAGAACCACGGTCGAAAAAAAAAACTCTCCGAAACTTGTACGAACCCGGAAGTGAGATTTTTGGCACAGAAATACTCCGTTATACATCATAAATTTTTTTTTAAACTTTGTCCATGCTTAGCATGAGAATCCAACTCTTTAACAGTGTAAATAACTCTGAATGCATGAAACAGCATTGCACCCCCCCCCCCCCCTTTAACTCGCAATTGCGAGTTTATATCACGCGATTTCTGAGAGAAAAAAGTCCGAATTGTGAGTTTACATCTCAATTCTGTGAAAAAAAAAAAAAAGGGAATTGTGAGAAAGTCGCAACTTTTTTTTTGAACTTCAGTGACGGAAACGGGCTTCCATAGTTTCAGGAACAATTTACACAAAAAGATGCTCCTTCATTTGGCTGCTGCTGATTTAACGCAAGTGAACAAAGTTGGTGTTTGTATTGTATTTCACAGCATCATCGTAAAGCTGAAGGAACATGAGGAATTCTTTCCGGTTTTCCACTCGTTCATACTGGAACTTCTGCAAACGCTGGGTGAGAACAAACTTTATTCACATTCAACAAGAATCAGTCAAACTGAAATGAACAGTTAATCCAATAGTATTCTACTGCACTAAAATCATGACGCACAGATGATTTGTTTACCTAAAAAAATCTTGTTAGTCAGACATTGTGGCACTAGTCGAGTTATTTCCTCTCTTTCAGACGTCCCGACTCTAGACGACGTTTTACCGACAGTACGTTGTCTCAAAGGCTGCTGATGTTTTGTAAAGCACCATGTGGATTCACATCTGAATTTAAAATTTAGTTTATTGTATTGCAAGTGTTTATTTTTTAAATAAATTAGCATTGTTGCTGTGTGTGTTCTCTGAATCAGCTCACAACAGCAGTTACTCTCAAAATCATTTTGTAACACCACAACCAGCAAGTTTGTTTTCAAAAATCTCTTCTATAAGAAACAGTACGTTATTTGGGTAGATATTGTGCAGGTTTGCAAACGTCCATCAGTCTTTGTCCTCTGGAGCGCTGGAGTGTCCCTGAAGTTTCTCCATGATCAGACTGTTGGAAGGTGCATTAGTGATGAGCGTTAAGACAAACGTGGACGTCCCCTTGAAGACGTGGCGTATGACCGTACACGACGCCAGGTCCTCGATGTGAAAGCCAGCGTGATGCTCAGCATTCTGCTGTAAAATAGAGTCCGGCGTCTCATCGCCAAAAAACTGCAACAGAAAACACTGGGATTTTAATAAAGTTGTACTTGTTTGAAGTCATTTATGGATGGCTGTACATAAGTTTTTCATCTATTTGGACTGACATGAAGGTACTCACCGCTTTTCCTGACAGTGGATTGATGAAATCGGCCCAGTATCCTCCTCTCCACAGCATGAAGCAGATTTCTTTAGCACCACTGACAAACTGCAATCAGATGTTTGAATAACACTTGTATGCTTTTAATTAAAACACTATTCATTTATATTATTAGTTTTATTCAGCAAGGATGCATAAATTCACTGAAAGTGACAGAAAATACATTTATAACATTACAAAAGACTTCTATTTTCAAATAAACAGTGTTCCATTCATCAAAATATCCTAAAAAACTGTATTTTGGTTTCAACAACAAAAATTAAGCAGCATGATTGATTTAAACAATAATCAAATGTTTCTTGAGCAGCATATTAGAATGATTTCTGAAGGATCATGTGACGCTGAAGACTGGAGAAATGATGCTGAAAATTCAGCTTTGCATCACAGGAATACATTATATTTCAAAGTATATTAAGATAGAAAACCGTTATTTTAAATTGCAATAATATATATATAAATGTGTATATATATATATATATATATATATATATAATGTGTATTTATATATATATATATATATATATATATATATATATATATATATAAGTTTGGCTCCAAAATGCAATAAACGCCATTTAAAAAATTAAATAAAAATGAGTTTCCACCAAAATCAGTATCTTATCTAGTCAGTATTGGTCGGCATTTTTAATTTCATGCAAAATGCGATATTTGTCATGTTATTGTCATTTTTTTCTCCCTTTTTTTTCCCCCAAACGGCGATAAATCCGCTCAGCCAATCACAGCGCACCATTCCACGCACTGTAGACAGTACCAGTAATGATCAACAAACAAACAAAAATTAGGGCTGCATGATAAATCTCATGTGATTGTCATGTGCATCTCGTCAGTAAAGTGACGATCTCCATCACGTGCTTTCAGACAGAGCAATATCACCAGCTTGTCAGTACGAGTGTTTTTATTAAAGGATTAGTTCACTTTTAAAAAAACTTTTGCTGATAATTTACTCACCCCCATGTCATCCAAGATGTCCATGTCTTTCTTTCTTCAGTCGAAAAGAAATTAAGGTTTTTGATGAAAACATTTCTCCATATAATGGACTTCAATGGGACCCAAACGGTTCAAGGTCCAAATGACAGTTTCAGTGCAGCGTCAAAGGGCTTTAAACGATACCAGACGATGAATAAGGGTGTTATCTAGCGAAACGATCGGTCATTTAAAAAAATAAATAAAGTTTAAGTTTTATAAGCACAAATGCTGGCCTTGCTCTGTTCTGTGATGCGCGTTCGTGACGTCACGTAATACGCAATTACGTTGAAAAGGTCACGTTGACTTAGGTGGAAGGTACCGAGTCAGTGTTTACAAATGTGCGGAAGGAGGACCATATACACATATTCAAATGTCTTTGTGTCAGTTTATCGTTTAAAATGCCCATTTCGTGTGCGTATCCTGGGTGTTTTAATATTAAAAAGCCTACTGACTCGGTACTTCCGATTGCGTATTACGTGACGTCACGAACGCGCATGGAGAAATGTTTTCATCAAAAACCTTAATTTCTTTTCGACTGAAGAAAGAAAGACATGGACATCTTGGATGGCATGGGGGTGAGTAAATTATCAGCAAAAGTTTTTTTAAAAGTGAACTAATCTTTTAATGCCATTAATGTTTTTGTTATATAGCCTACAGTTTATAGCACTAGTCAACTAAATGAATATAACATGGCAAAGACTGATTGAATGTCTTCCACTTCTCTTTTCTGTCTACATGGCATCACTAGGGTCTGTCATTCAGAAACATGGCTTTTCATATCACTGCTATGCTGATGACACTCAACTGTACCTCTCATTCCATCCTGATGATCCGACGATAGCTGCTCGCATCTCAGCGTGTCTAACAGACATTTCTTGCTGGATGATGGACCATCACCTTCAACTCAACCTAGCTAAGACAGAACTGCTTGTAGTTTCAGCTAACCCATCGCTTCATCCCAATCTCACCTTCCAGTTAGGCTCATCTACCATAACTCCTTCAAAAACAGCCAGAAACCTTGGAGTTGTGATTGATGATAAGCTAAATTTCTCAGACCACATTGCTAAAACTGCCCGGTCCTGCAGATTTACTTTATACAATATTAAGAAGATCAGGCCTTTTCTCTCGGAACATGCAACACAACTCCTTGTTCAGGCTCTTGTTCTGTCCAGACTTGACTATTGCAATGCTCTCTTGGCAGGTCTTCCAGCCAGTTCTATTAAACCTCTACAATTAATCCAAAATGCCGCTGCAAGATTAATCTTTAATGAGCCGAAAAGAACGCACGTCACGCCTCTGTTCATCAATTTGCACTGGCTACCAATAGCTGCTCGCATTAAATTCAAGGCATTAATGTTTGCCTACAGAACCACCACTGGCTCTGCACCCCTTTACCTAAATTCATTAATTCAGACTTATATGCCCTCTAGAAGCTTGCGTTCTTCAAGTGAACGACGCATTATTGTACCATCCCAAAGACACACAAAAACACTTTCAAGGACTTTTTCATTAACTGTTCCCATCTGGTGGAATGACCTGCCCAATTCAATCCGAGTAGCCGAATCCTTACCCATCTTCAAGAAACGGCTAAAAACTCATCTGTTCCATCTTTACTTGACCCTCTAACTCTAGCACTCTCTATTCTAATTTTATTTTATCTATGTCTTTTTATTAAAAAATAATAATAATAATATTTATCTGTACTGCGTTAGGCTAACTGAGACTTGTAATAGCACTTGCACGTTGTTGCTCTTTTGTTGGTTTTGATTGCTTCTTATGTCCTTATTTGTAAGTCGCTTTGGATAAAAGCGTCTGCTAAATGACTAAATAAATAAATAAAAATTAATTTTTAGTCCAGTGCCTGTATATAAGATTAGTATTGACCAAGTTCAGAGGCTGTCATTTGTGGATCAACTTACTTTGTTGTGTACTTTCAATATGAAAAAAATACTTTTATATTGATTCAATGGATTTATTGCATTTTGGGGAAAAAAAGATGAGTTTTTATAATAAATCTTTGAAAATCAAAATCTGGATTTGAATTTTTAGTGTTATTATAACCTAAAGATGCAATGTGAAAGTTTGAAACAGAAAATAGTGGTTTTTATCTTGCCACTTTATTGGTAAAGAAAACACATTTTTACTCAAATTAATCCAAATGGATTTATAGCGTTTTGGAACCAAACTCTTCATATATAAATAATGTATATACTTTATGAATAAAACTATTTAATGTATAAATATACCATTTAATACTATAACAATGCAAATATGTAAATATAAGAATAAATAAAATGCATCACTATCATAAACTATATTATTGGATGATGTATATATAATTTAAATAAATATATCACTATGCAATTAATATAAACACACAGTTTAATACTAATATAATGTAACTACATTCTTTAGTATTTTTGTGTATTTATTGATGATTCTCGTTGTAATGCAATTACATTCAACTGAAATCTGCATTAAAAATATATCAAAGCAATATAACTTATTTAAAATATAATTTACATTTACTGTCAGTATAATCATTTACCATAATGCAATTATTGATGATTTTTTTTGTTATATTAATGTTATAATTTATGCTATCATATAATTTATAATCGAATTAAGTATATACAATTAATCACATATAATAAAAATGAATGTGTCATTGAATTTCCGGTCAGACTCACATGATCTAGTAGTTCGTGTTGATCTTTGTTCTGATCTTCTGTGGCCGTTTTCTGGTTCTTCGGTGTTAAAGTGACGACAGTGATGGGACTCGCAGGCAGCACTGGGAAAAACAGCTCTAACTCTGTCCAAAACCAATAACGATTTGATTCAAAAACTGTAAGTGTGAAGAGGTTTGACATGTTCTATGAGATACAGTACCTTTCTTCAGCAGCTCTGGGCAGGAATGCATGGAACACTCCACATCTGACTGACTGAAATAGTGTTCAGCTTTACTGACTCTCTGTGCCGTCAGAGACGCTTCTCTACCCTGAACAAACAAAACCCCTCGCTCACTGGAAGAATCAACAACACAGCTGAAGAACCCAAAAGATCTCCGAGTTGATTTTTACCTGATACTCATTAACAAACTGAGCGAGGATGAACTCGTGTCTCTCTGTGCTGGATGGGGTGGTTAAAACATCTGGGACCGTCCTGTGAACCGGCCCGTTCATCTGTAACCCGGTACCCTTCAGGTGACAGTCGAAACCCACATTGCCTGGCAACTGGAAGCGCTGATCCTGAGGCCCAAACGGACCCATGGTCTCATCTGGCCACACTGTCCTGGGACCTGTCAGACAGACCATTACATTAACTTTCATTTCAAACCACCGCGGGACAACAGTTAGGCATTTTAAGCTATAAATATATATATATATATATATATATATATATACAAAAAATAATATTTAAATATATAAAAATATAAACATACAACAAAAACTAATATATATAAATTAATGTATCTATAATATATAAAAAATGAAGAAATATATTGAGAAATATAATAAATACTATAATATTCACACACACATCACATTATATACTGTTACACTATAATATTAAACAAAATATACAGTATAACACGTGTATAAATATATACTTTATAAATAAATTAACATTAAGTACATATATAAATAATAATTAGTGCTGTCAAACGATTAAACGTGATTATTCGCATCGTGAATATTGTTTACATAATATATATATGTGTGCTGTGTATATTTATTGTATATATAAATACAAATACATGCATGTATATATTTAAGAAAAACATGTTAAGTTTATATATTAAATATATTTTTATATAATATAAGAATATAAATGTACATGCATGTAAATATTTCCAAAATATATGCTGTACATATATTACAGAACACACATATAGTATGTAAACAAAAACGTTTATTTTGGATGCGATTAATCACGATAAATTGTTTGACTGCACTAATAATAATACTAAAATTACATCATATTTTATATTGTATGCTATAATAAACATTTAAAGTTGAATATAGTAATAAATATTTATAATTAAAATATGCTTAATAAAAATCATAAATATTTTAATATTAATATAAATAAATAAATTATATTATAGATATAGTTACACTTTAATATTAAACATGTTGAACAACATATTAATAAGTGGTAAATTATATATATAAATAGTTTATAATTTATATATATATATATATATATATATATATATATATATATATATATATATATATTATATTAATATATTGTATATAGAATCATTTCATAACATACCTTTATAAGCATAAATATAATTAAAATATAATATTTTATATTGTTGTTAGCTAATTTTAAACATTTAATGTCAAATATATTAAAACTTTAAATGCATATCTATAACAAACAAATATCACAATTTTTATATTTCATATAATATATACATTAAATATATTAATAACAATTATATAAGTGTGTATTGTATATAGAATCATAAACAAAATATAAAAAAGATATTAACATCAAATGAACATGGAACAAAATGGACATACAAATTATATATTACATCTTCTGTTGTTATACTTTGTAAACACATCTACTTTTAAATATAAGAAATGTAAAATATAAGATATATATGCATGTGTGTGCTTGTATGTCCCCTAAAATCATGTTGAATCAACGTTCATAATATGCATTTCACACCTGAGTTTTGAGATGGTACAGCTATATACGGCTCATCTGATCCAGACGAACCTGCGGCTGAAAAACCTCTGATGGCCACAATCCTCTGAGCCAGTGTGTGAACCACAGACGACTGACTCACCTGTCTGACCCTCCTGCACAGCACCTGCATTAATAACACACAGTGTTACAGCGCACACACCCACACAGTGTTACAGCGCACACAGTGTTACAGCGCACACAGTGTTACAGCGCACACACCCACACAGTGTTACAGCGCACACACCCACACAGTGTTACAGCGCACACAGTGTTACAGCGCACACACCCACACAGTGTTACAGCGCACACACCCACACAGTGTTACAGCGCACACAGTGTTACAGCGCACACACCCACACAGTGTTACAGCGCACACAGTGTTACAGCGCACACACCCACACAGTGTTACAGCACACACAGTGTTACAGCGCACACACCCACACAGTGTTACAGCGCACACACCCACACAGTGTTACAGCGCACACACCCACACAGTGTTACAGCGCACACAGTGTTACAGCGCACACAGTGTTACAGCGCACACACCCACACAGTGTTACAGCGCACACACCCACACAGTGTTACAGCGCACACAATTATAGCGTACGTACACACACCCACAGTGTTACAGCACACACAATGTTACAGCATACACACACACACACACACTGTTACAGCGCGCACACACACTCACATACAGAGCGTTACAGCACACACACACAGAGCGTTACAGCTCACACACGCACGCACCCACACGGGTGGTCGTGGCCTAATGGTTAGAGAGTTGGCCTTGTAAGCCAAATGTCGCAGGTTCGAGTCTCAAGTCCAGCAGAGATTGTAGGTGGGGGAGTGAATAACCAGCACTCTCTCCACCTTCAATACCACGACTGAGGTGAGACCCTTGAACCCTTGAGCAAGGCACTGAACCCCCAACTGCTCCCCGGGCGCCGCAGCATGAATGGCTGCCCACTGCTCCGGGTGTGTGTTCACGGTGTGCGTGTGTTCACTGCTGTGTGAGTGCACTTTGGATGGGTTAAATGCAGAGCACGAATTCTGAGTATGGGTCACAATACTTGGCCGTATGTCACTTCACACACACACACACACACACACACACACACACACACACACACACACACACAGCACAAACAGAACTGGAGCAGCAATCTGTGTAACACTCACACTCGCCATAATGTGTGCACAGCTCCACCTCACTGCAACCTGTAACAAACAAATATATATAACACTCATTTATAGACTAAACCCTTGTACTTTAAAGAACAAATATAATAATTTGAAAAATAAACAATTACAACAATAGGTTACATAAAATAGTCCAATATAAAGTATTACATAACTATAAATAAAAATATACATGTAAAATATGTTTGTTTGTTTTATTAAAATAAGGTTTCTCATACTAGACACAGTACTTGAGCCAGTGTTTCTATGCTTTAGATTGTCAAACCTTATTTTATTTAAAAAATACCCATAAAATCACTTGTTTTCTCGACTAAATAACACTAACAACCCGTTAAATGTCAAAATCTGTCATATGCACATTTAAATGTGTACAAATGATCATGATTATGTTTTTCTTTACAGCATAAATCAGCTTTTAATCCTCAAACCCACACAAACACTCCACTGTTATGATCCCCTCACTTTCACTACAAATACGATTAACGAACGATACTAAACGCGACTTTAGTGTCAAACTGTGATCGACATGCCCTTCTGGTGTTATAGATCTACATGACACCGGTTTAATCGCGATTTGTCGTTATGTTTAAAGTGTTTTTAAAGTAAAGTACAGCATGTCCTCCGCTTACTCACCCAGTTTGTCTGCTGATCACGTACTACTCACGCCGGACGTCATGACGTCATGACGGAGCGCCGCAGAGCACAAAAGTCGCCAAAAATGTCAAATGTTAAGTGATTCAATAAAAAGAAAATAAAGTAAAAGGTTGTGATTAAATGAAGAAAAAAGCCGCGAAAATGTTAAAATAAATAAATAATATTTGAAATATATCAATAACACGTATTTAACATTTAACGTGTTATTGAGTTATATCAATGTGCATTTAACTCAATACAGAAAAAAACAATATTACTATATTATACATATATATAACTTGTGAAACGGAAAATATACTAGGTTTATTATAATAATTAATGTGGACCACTACTACTAGTAGACCAAAGATAGAAAGTACAATAAAATATTTGTATTTACTTTTATATTATGGAAGGCTAAATCACTCAATAAAATAAATAAATCGTTAAATAGATAAATAATTTATTATGACTAATTTATTTATCAATTTATTCAATTAAATGAATGAATAAATATTAACATATGCATTTATTTAATTTTATTTACATTCATTTAAATGCTTAATTATGTATTTAAAGATTTTTGTAGCCTATATATTTCAACCTTTATTTAATGATTTAATTTTGAGTAATTTTGGCCCTCCATATTAAATCGTCTTGCCTTTATATTCAGTATATTGAGAAGAAATTATAATTATTATAAATAATATTGTTATCATTATAATTATGTTTCATAATCCGTTATTAATTTCCTCTGTCAGTCTCCAGCTGTCATTATATGAAATGGCATCCGTCACAATCACGCATGCGTTGACAGGAACGTCCGCTAGGTGTCAGCAAAAGCGCAGCTGTGCCACTGATCTATAATAGAGAATATTATTATACAGATCAGTGAGCTCTGCTAAAAATGACATTTTAATGGCACTATAAGAAATCACATACAAAAACCGTATGAAAAAACAATGAAGAGCAAAGGAGAAAGAGAAAGCAGTGGCATGGTTATAAAAGAGCGGGAAGCTGTCTTCTGAGGTGAATGTCGCTGCAGAGGAAGGTTAGACAGGGCGAATGTGTCAGCAGGCCAGAAAAAGCCTGTTTGAGGGGCAGTGCGTCTCCCTGAAGGCCGCCCGCCATCTGGACGCACAGGTCAGCAGGTCTTTGAGATGAGTGGGTCGCACGGGAGCAGGGTTGCCAGGTTTTCACTACAAAACGCACTCAATTGCTACTCAAACCAAAGCCACTAGAAGGCAAGCCTGCAACCTTTAGCAAAAAAAGCGTAACGCCTAACCCTAAAGGTCATTGCACACCGAGTCTGAAATTTTTGCACATTAAAAAATAAATACAACCTCATGTTATGTCAATCCCGTTTACACACTGCCTCCGAAACCTTCGTCTGTCATAAAATAATTCACATAGGGTTTGATTTTCTGCTTTTTCACATCCTTAGCAAGCATTTTCAGAGGGTGTTTTGACCATAGATATATTGAACCGCTCCAGATACGTTGACGCGTCCGCCATCTTGGAACGGTCTTGACGTCATTCACTATAATAATCAATGAATATTCAAAGATATACAAGTGTACACACACAGTCAACACCATAGATATGTATAGATTCCCCATTCGACTGCTCCAGGCACGTAGATGTGGCCGCCATCTTGGAACGGTCCACTTGACGTCATTCACCATACTGTTTGCACAGAGCCATTGAGCCGTTCTGTGCAGGATTGTGGCATCTTTCGAATATTCTGTGATTACTATGGTGAATGATGTGATTACTATGGTGAATTGACCATTACAATATGGCGGACGGCTTACGTATTGCGGCCCATAGAAACACTTGCTAATGAGGCATCTACGTATATATTTCTATGGTTTAGACAACGCATAGCCAACATAGAAGCAAAAGCCAAAATTGTATGCTGGTTTCAATGCCTGGCGCGCACCTTTACGATGCCACAGTTTGTTTTGTGTCTGTCCATACCTTAGACACACTTCCAGTCTCTATTCAGGAACAATTGGTTTACGGAAATTGTTGGTCTTCTTTTACATATGTGGCTCTAGTATTGCTACCAAAGCATCAAAATCCTGTACTAAACTTTAAATCGCTCGGGATAATCCCGCAGCTCTTTGATGAAGTGGAACTCTCCTTCGTCTCTACGCAATCTCAGCATGAGCCAATATTTCCTCTTTCTTTTTCTCTTTTTAAGAAGAGAGAGGACATCAAAATCATCCTCACTGCTTGAAGACTCAATTTTTTTTTTTTTCGCAACGGACTAATTCATACAGTATAATTAATTAATAAGGTCTCTGTGCGTAGCAGTTTTTCAGGATGATGAATACAGAAAAAACGTATATGAAAACTTCGGACTCAGTGTGCAAAGACCTTGACGGAAAGGAGACCAGAGGCCGTTTTTTATTTGGATATGGATATCAATGGAGGAGAGGCTTCACTACGCTGAATAAACAGCTTTTTAGAGGAAATGGCTTATCATTTAATGAATCGACAGCCTATCGGCTAATCTTCAACATGTTTTACACTAAACAATACTTTTGGATTGAACAATTTTTTAGATTGAACAATTTTGTTTAAACAAAAAAAAAAAAAATGCCGTTTTAAAAGAGACGTCACTGATTTTTTGGACAGGTGGGATTCAGCTTACGGCACATCTCGTTCATTCCTATGGTATCTGTAAACGGCGACTGAGTGTCGTACAACTCTGACTGAAATTCAATGACGTCAAGGCTGTATTGTGATTGGTTATTAAGGGACACGTGATCCAAGTTAGCCGTTAAATTTTCTACAATAGTAAGTAATACAGACCCTCTCATCTCCCTATTGTAAGACAATCTCAAACTAGCCCAAAACTAGCCCAATCACATTTCGAGGGGGGTCCCCAGGCAAAAATCACGATCTGTGGAGTAAAATGCATGTTTTTTGGTGGGGTTCCACTGATTAAACTAGCATTTTAGGAGCTAAATATCACGCTATTGGGGTCGCTTAAACCCGCGGACACAAAAAACAACCCGCGGCAACAGCGGCCCCGTCCAAAATCGCACCCTAAGGCCCTGTCCCAAATGGAACACTTCATGTGCACTTTCGGTCTTGCGAACTTGCAATGGCTGCCGCGTGCATGTGTCCGTTATGTGCACTAGGCCGTAGGGTGTCCCATTCGTCATTTTAGTGTTCGAAAGGGTGCTCACAAGCACCCCCTTTGCGGCCGTTATGCGCCCTCGATCCGCACTTCTGCCGAGCCTGCACTGGGGCGAGCTCCGCAGCAGACTTCTACCCGAAAGTCAAAGCAGCATTACGTCATGACAGTGCGGACTCAGAGGAAGACCGCAAGGGTTTAGTGTGTGATTTGGGACAGGGCCTAACCCTCTGATCTTCCTCTGAGTCCACACTTTCATGACGTAATGCCACTTTGACTGTGCAGGCTCGGCAGGAGCGTGTATTAAAGGCACATAGCAGCCACAAAGGGGGCGCTCGCGAGCACCCTTCTGAACACAAAAATGACGAATGTTACATCCTATAGTCTCATGGACTTATATAAACTTTATTTGGGCATAAATTCATGAGGAAGAAATGACATCTACTGCAATCCGACATCTACATTTGAATAAGTATTTTTTTAATCATAATTATATGATTTTTTAGTTTTGGTAGTTAATTATTCTTTAGAAAATGTGGGTACAAAACTAACAATACAATGCGCCAGTGATGGTTACCAGGACGTTGCTGTGTGGTTGCTAAGGTGTTTTGAGTGGTTTCAGTTGCCATGTGGTTGCTAAGGTGTTTTGAGTGGTTTTAAGTGTGTTGCTATGTGGTTTCTAGGGGTGTTCTCGGTGGTTTCAGTTGCTATGTAGTTGCTAAGGTGTTTTCAGTGGTTTCAGTTGCCATGTGGTTGCTAAGGTGTTTTCAGTGGTTTTAAGTGTGTTGCTATGTGGTTTCTACGGGTGTTCTTGGTGGTTTCAGTTGCTATGTGGTTCCTAAGGTGTTTTCAGTGGTTTCAGTTGCCATGTGGTTGCTAAGGTGTTACGACTGGTTTCAGTTGTGTTACTATGTGGTTTCTAAGGCATTCAAATGATTTTAAGTGTGTTGTGGTTGCTAAGGTCTTTTGAGTGGTTTCAGTTGTGTTGCTATGTGGTTTTAAAGGCATTTTGAGTGTTTTTAAGTGAGTTACTATGTCGTTGCAAGCAAGACATCTTAAAATGCAGAGACCTCAGGGAACACTTTTGAGCCTGATGGTTCAATGAATCGTTCATTAAAACGAACAAACTGAATTTACCAAAATGAATCTGGAATACCAACTTCTATCGTCCATGGGCTACTTTTTTCTACAACAAAAAAAAAATGATTACAAAAGATGTTCCAAGGCCAGATATTTCAGAGCAAAAAATATGAGTGATATAAACAGCAGTGTGTGGAAGCATCCTAATTCCGAGCCGTCGCCTGCTGTGCTCGAGTCTCAGAAAATGCGACATGGGAGCGGCGCTAGTTCAAATCTGAATCGTGTTCAGAATCTTTATTTATTTATTTATTTATTTAGTCATTTAGCAGACGCTTTTATCCAAAGCGACTTACAAATGAGGACATAAGAAGCAATCAAAACCAACAAAAGAGCGACAACGTGCAAGTGCTATTACAAGTCTCAGTTAGCCTAACACAGTACAGATAATTATTATTATTATTGTTATTTATTTTATTTTTTTTAATAAAAAGACATAGATAAAATAAAATTAGAATAGAGAGTGCTAGAGTTAGAGGGTCAAGTAAAGATGGAACAGATGAGTTTTTAGCCGTTTCTTGAAGATGGGTAAGGATTCGGCTACACGGATTGAATTGGGCAGGTCATTCCACCAGATGGGAACAGTTAATGAAAAAGTCCTTGAAAGTGTTTTTGTGTGTCTTTGGGATACAATAATGCGTCGTTCACTTGAAGAACGCAAGCTTCTAGAGGGCATATAAGTCTGAATTAATGGATTTAGGTAAAGGGGTGCAGAGCCAGTGGTGGTTCTGTAGGCAAACATTAATGCCTTGAATTTAATGCGAGCAGCTATTGGTAGCCAGTGCAAATTGATGAACAGAGGCGTGACGTGCGTTCTTTTCGGCTCATTAAAGATTAATCTTGCAGCGGCATTTTGGATTAATTGTAGAGGTTTAATAGAATTGGCTGGAAGACCTGCCAAGAGAGCATTGCAATAGTCAAGTCTGGACAGAACAAGAGCCTGAACAAGGAGTTGTGTTGCATGTTCCGAGAGAAAAGACCTGATCTTCTTAATATTGTATAAAGCAAATCTGCAGGACCTGGCAGTTTTAGCAATGTGGTCTGAGAAATTCAGCTTATCATCAATCACAACTCCAAGGTTTCTGGCTGTTTTTGAAGGAGTTATGGTAGATGAGCCTAACTGGAAGCTGAGATTGTGATGAAGCGATGGGTTAGCTGAAACTACAAGCAGTTCTGTCTTAGCTAGGTTGAGTTGAAGGTGATGGTCCATCATCCAGCAAGAAATGTCTGTTAGACACGCTGAGATGCAAGCAGCTATCGTCGGATCATCAGGATGGAATGAGAGGTAGAGTTGAGTGTCATCAGCATAGCAGTGATATGAAAAGCCATGTTTCTGAATGACAGACCCTAGTGATGCCATGTAGACAGAAAAGAGAATTGGTCCAAGAACTGAGCCCTGAGGCACCCCAGTAGCTAGATGTTGCGGCTTGGATACCTCACCTCTCCAAGATACTTTGAAGGACCTATCAGAGAGGTAAGACTCAAACCACTGGAGTGCGGTTCCTGAGATGCCCTTTCTCAATAGGGTTGACAAGAGGATCTGATGGTTGACCGTATCAAAAGCAGCAGACAGATCCAGCAAGATAAGTAATGAAGATTTGGAAGCCGCTTTTGCAAGTCTTAGGGCTTCAACAACAGAAAGCAAGGCAGTTTCGGTCGAATGTCCACTTCTAAAGCCAGATTGGTTACTGTCCAGGAGGTTGTTCTGTGTGAGAAAGACAGAGACTTGGTTGAACACAACTCGTTCAAGTGTTTTTGCAATGAAAGGAAGAAGGGAAACCGGTCTATAGTTCCCTAAAAGAGTTGGGTTAAGAGTGGGTTTTTTAAGAAGTGGAGTTATACGAGCCTGTTTAAATGCTGAGGGAAAAATTCCAGTGTGAAGGGATGTATTAACGATGTGAGTGAGTGCAGGTACAACTGCAGGAGAAATGACTTGAAGGAGATGAGATGGAATAGGATCAAGCGGACAGGTAGTAGGATGACTGGAAAGGATGAGTTTAGAGACCTCTGCCTCAGAGAGTGGAGAGAAGGATGTGAACGAGTGTATGTTTGCTGGAAAGATATGTTTGATAGATTGTGGTGTGGAAAATTGTGCAGTGAGGTTTGTAATTTTATTAATGAAGAATGTGGCAAAGTCGTCAGCTGTTAGAGATGATGAAGGAGGAGGAGGAAAATGTTTTAAAGAGCATGCGAGAGTTAGGCGAATTGTTAATTTTGTCATGATAGTATGTCCTTTTAGCAGTGGAAACATTAGCAGAGAAGTCAGAGAGGAGTGATCGATATAAATTACTTTTTGTAAGAATTACTAATTGTAAGAATCTTACTTATTACTTGGCATTTGTCTGTGGCAGATATTAAACTGAATATGATTATATCTTCCTTCTCATCACGCTAGAAACTGGAGTCTGAAGGACATTTTTAAGCTGTAGGAGACACAGTATGTAAAACAAATAACGGATTTAGCTGCTTCTGTATGCCGAAAAAAGGAGTAGGAGATAACAGACAGCTTTCTCCTTCTTGGTCCATTTTTGTTTGGAATGACCACGTAATCAAAATCAAATCAATGCTTGTTGGATAGCATTAAAATACCCACATTCTCCACCACAATTATCAAATTTTATGCAAAAAATTTTCACAGTAGTAAAATTGCCATTTAGCATGTCCATTTGTTTTATTTTTCCTAAATTCCATTTTTTCCGTTTTAATTTTTCTGAATTCCATTTTTTCCTTTTAATTTTTTTCTAGACACTATTTTAATGTTTAAAATTTTATTTATCAAAAAGCATGTCTAATTAATTGAAATCATGAAGCTTGCAATATTAAACAGCAATTTATTAAAAGTTTATCAAAAATTACATTTTAAGGCCCTATGAAATGTATTTTATTTTTCTGCTAAATAAATTCTGGTAAATCGTTTTTTTCTGTTATATATTCCTATGGTATATAATCATTAAAATAATGATTTAATAATAATTTTATTAGTAGTAGTAGTGCTATCATTACATTAAATAATATTTCTGTCATGGTTTCTTCAAGTTAAACCAAACTTTTATTTTGATGGGTTGCTGTGAAGACCTTTAGGTTCCTGTTTTCATATGAGTATAGTTTTACTCAAAAGAAATGATAAAATGCTCATGAAGTGACTCTCAGAGAAGTTCTAGAGATTATGTTCATGTATTCATATTTTGAGGCGGTAGAGGCTGAAAATGGCACATAGTAAACGAAACTGTGCGTCTGCGCCATTCATTCACACAGAGACACGCACAACATGTAGGATTCATAATTAAATGGTATTTTGTGGCTTAATATTCACAGACACTAGTACATATCGTGTTTTGCTTTAAGTGTACTGATTTAGTGTTTGATTTATCCATCCAAAATGTGGCAAATTCCACGACATTCCTTATTATACTGTAAATTCCATTTTTGTGATTGTTTACCACGATTCTGTCCGCATTTTCTGCATCGATGAAATCATAGGGCCCTATCTATGCACATTATAGTAATAAAATGGGTGTTTAGCATGTTCATTTTCAGAATAGAGAATGTATTGAGGTCACTCTAATAGTTTAGACTTCAAACTCCTCATATTTCTGGTCTGTAGCAGAAACGTACGAGTCAGAACTGGGCCTTTTATTGCTGCGCTGTCAAGCTCAGAGAGCCCCAGTGCCAAGAATCAGCACTTTTCCAGGGCCGTTTCATTTCTCGTTCTCTCTCTCTTTTTCTCTCAGGAGAGATGGTAGGGGGCTGTTGGAGCCTCATTAACTTGGCTGATTTGATTTTGCAGCCCTCAGAGGAGCGCGATGGTCGCCGTAAAACTCACAAGCTCCGTGGAGCTGCTAGAGAACTTTGGGACAAGCCTGATGTTGGTTTCACAAGGATGAAAAAACAACTTTCCATGTCATTACAGGTAAACGCCGCAATTGTAATTCCTGTTCGCCGCATGCAAATAAAAGTGTGACCGCAGCTGGTCTCTGAACCAAAGCTGACTGACAGGAAACGAGTCTTTACTATAATCTCTCCCCTCTCTTGCACTCTCGGGGAGATTTAGTAGGTGTTTGTGAGATGTTCGTAGAGCTGGTTGAAGGTTCGCAGCTGACGAAAGTTTACATTTTTGCAATCTGGTCATCTCTGGATTGAAATATGCAGCTGCCTGTATAAGCTGGGCCACTAGAATGCCATGAGTTCTTGGAGTTCAAGTTTGACATTCTTCTTTCAAAGATCAATAAATTATCTGATGACACACTGGCTTAAAAGACAAAATTTTGGGATTTAAATGTTCCAAGTTATGCCTTAAGCATGGTATAGAATTGTGAGGAATTCAATTATTCCAGTTCTATTAATGAAAAAATGCTTATAATTTATTTCGCTTATATTTTTAAAACAAGTTTTGTGAAAGTCTTTTAGATCTTTTTTTCCATTTCAGATGTTTTGATTCACTAAAAATAACCAATTCATAACAATGATTCATTCAGAATCAGATTTCATTGATCACGCTTCACGCTCTGATTCACTAAAAAGAACTGGTTCATAAGAGTGATTCTTTCGGGAATCATACTACACTGGTTGCGCTATGCAGTTAACTAAAGAGATGACTCATAAGAGTCATTTTGTCCGGGTTCTGGACTACACTGGTCATGCTGTTTATTTTTGATTTACAAAATTGGCTCTAAAGACGAATTCATTCAGAATTCAACTATTCTGGTTGTGCTTTATGTTTTTGATTCATTAAAAAGAACCGATTCACAAGAATCATTCATTCTTTAGTTGGACTACACTAGCTGCGCTGCATCTTTTTGATTCACCAATAAGAACTGGTACATAAGAGTGATTTATTCAGGAATCAGGCTATACACCGGTCACATTATGTGATTCACTAAAGAGATGGCGCATAAGAGGGATTCGTTCAGGATCTGGTCTGGTTGCATTGTTTATTTTTGATTTACCAAACCGACTCAGAAAACAGATTAATTAAGAACTGAATTACACTTTTTGATTATTAAAAAGATTCATAAGATTCATAATTCATTCGGGAGTTGGTCTCCGCTGCACCACTAAAAAGAACCAGTTCATAAGAGTGATTCACTCAAAAATAACTACACTGTTCGTGCTATATGTATGTGAATCACTAAAAAGAGCCAACCCATAAAAGAGCAATTTTATTCAGGAACCAGACTGTACAGCTTGTGCTGTATATTTCTGATTCAAAACTGATTTAAAAGATGGATTTGTTCAGAATTGAGCTACGCTAGCTGAGCTGCATCTTTCTGATTCACTAAAAAGAGCGTTTCATAAGAGTGATTTGTTCAGGAATCTAACTGCACTGGTCGCACTGTATATTTTTGATTTACAAAACAGGCTCAAAAGACGTATTCCTTTGGAATTGGACTATACTGGTCACACTATATTTTTTGATTCAATAAGAAGAACCAGAGTTGTTCAGTCAGGAATCAAACTACACTACACTCTCTATTTCATACTTTAGATTTAGAAGCGGTGTTGCGTCGCTGCTGAATACTAGTGCAGAAAACTCTTTCACAGTATTTTAGTATGAGTAAACACATTGAAAACATTATAAAAGAGTGTTTTTTTCTCAGTATTAACAGCCTAGGCAAATAACCCTGCATAACACAATTCTACGCTAGTCAAGACTTTATACTTTCTGTGGAGAAAAACTGCTGTCAGTTCAATTTGTGCAGAGCGCCATGTAGCTGCTCCAGGGATTGTCAGTTCAGCCGGTACCCAGAAGACCTCTGTCTGTCCCGGGGAACTCAGCTCTCTGATCTGTGTGGGTTTTGTTCTTTCCCCACTTTGATTCTGGAAGAAAAGAAACAAGTATTTAATTTGAATACTCTTAACAGTGAGGAACAGAAGAGATATATAGTATGAGAGGAGGTGGGGAAGAGCGAGAGAACTTTGAAAGGAAATAGTTTGCATAAAATTATGACTGATTCACTGCCTCCTTTCTGAAAGTAGTTACAAAGTGTGGAAATATTGTTGTTAACTCTGTCCAACACAGCAAAAACTCATTCAGAAAGAGAAAATGAAAGGAACAGAAACCCCAAAATGAACATTTATGCAACTCGTGCAATGTACATAATGCATTATTATTCTGCTGTCACCTGCTTTCTGCTCTAATCACAAGCTTTCCTATGTGCTGGCAAGTTTGTGTGTGTGCACATCTGTGTGTGTTTGTGTGTGTGGCAGAATTGCCGCGAGCCAGATCTCTACCTTTCGCTTGCCACGCACACACACATAGAGATGTGTTGAGGGAAAGAGAGCAGAACGGTGACATTTTGTAAGGCTGAAATCATTGTCACACTAAAGCATTCTGTCACTTTATGTCACACCAGCACAGAAAGAGAGCTAGACTGCAGATAATAAATAGTTTTTCACAGATGGTTTACAAGGTTAGCCAGAACAAGAGCATCAGAAATAAACTATCATGGACTGATGAAATTAACAGTTGGATGTGCCAAAACGTTCTTCAGTTAAACAAGGAGAAAACTGAAGTTATTGCATTTGGAAACAAAGATGAAGTTCTCAAGGTGAATGCATACCTTGACTCTAGGGGTCAAACAACTAAAAATCAAGTCAAAAATCTTGAGGTGATTCTGGAGACAGACCTTAGTTTCAGTAGTCATGTCAAAAGCAGTAACTAAATCAGTATACTATCATCTGAAAAATATTGCAAGAATTAGATGTTTTGTTTCCAGTCAAGACTTGGAGAAACTTGTTCATGCCTTTATCACCAGCAGGGTGGATTACTGTAATGGTCTCCTCACCGGCCTTCCCAAGAAGACCATTAGACAGCTGCAGCTCATCCAGAATGCTGCTGCCAGGATTCTGACTAGAACCAGAAAATCTGAGCATATCACACCAGTCCTCAGGTCCTTACACTGGCTTCCAGTTACATTTAGGATTGATTTTAAAGTACTCTACTAAAAAGTAGATTTTACTCGTTTATAAATCACTCAATGGCCCAGGACCTAAATACATTGCTGATATGCTCAGTGAATATAACAGACCACTCAGATCATTAGGTTCGAATCAGTTAGAAACACCAAGGGTTCACACAAAACAAGGGGAGTCCACTTTTAGCTATTATGCCGCCCGCAGTTGGAACCAGCTTCCAGAAGAGATCAGATGTGCTAAAACATTAGCCACATTTAAATCCAGACTCAAAACTCATCTGTTTAGCTGTGCATTTGTTGAATGAGCACTGTGCTATGTCCGAACTGACTGCACTGTATTTTATGTATAATCATTTTCTATTCTTAACTGTTTTAAATTCCTTTTAAATCAATTTCTATATAATTTTAAAATTCCTTGTTTTTATTATTTTTAATTCATTGTTTTTATTGCTGTGATTAATGAGTATTTCAATTTATTTTATGTAAAGCACTTTGAATTACCACTGTGTATGAAATGTGCTATATAAATAAACTTGCCTTGCCTAGTGAGGTTGCTGTGATAATAACAAGCAAGTACTGCATAATTTGAATAGTACCAAGAGCATAAAGCAGAATTCATGGAACAATCATATTGTGTGTTTGTGTGAGGGGTTTGATGCAGGCTTTGTGTTTGGTAGGGGAGGCAAGCCTTGTATACCTGAGGGAAATTCAGATGGTGAAACTCTAATCCAGACATACTCTGCAGCTGATGGCAGTGTTACTGTCAAAACACTCACACACACACAACCCCTTTAACCTCCTCTCTCAACATGCATCATGCACACACACGTTTCTGTGGTCCTAACCTGCCTCCATCAGCACACATTATGCACGGCATGTGTGTTTCAAACCCTGACAGATAAAGGGGAGTGAGGCCGCCACACGACACCTCTGTACACATATATGATAATAAATGCAGATTAGATTGACTGTCTCTCCCTCCAAGTGTGTCTGCAAACAATGTAACATTGCGGAAGTACAAGAAGTGTAAAACAAAACTCTGGCTATTGTCAACAGATATTTATTTTCCTTTAGCTAAACATGCGATTGTTGGGACAAGTTGAACAATGTACAAACAAATATTGTTAGAATGGATATTTAACGTTTTGTTTGGGATCTGGTTTGTTTGTTTGCAAATTATTGTGGCAAGATGAAATAAAAAACATTTAACTGGATATCTAGTGTTGAAAAAATAGTGGAACAGTACAAACAAATAGGGATTTTAAGAGTTTTGTTTGCAAGTTGTAGTGAGAAGCCAAGCACAAACAAACATTGTTAAAAAATATATTTAGCATTTTGTTTGTTTGTTGTGACAAGTCCACAATGTTCAATTGCCGCAATTTGCAAACGAGCCCTAACTATCCACTGCAACAAAGCACAAAGAAACACTGTTAGATCAGGTAACTAGTGCTTTGTGTGTAAATTGTGGTGACAAATTCAACAACAATCATCGTTCAAGAAGATTTGTATTGCAAATTATATTTAATGTTTTGTTTGCAACCTGTGGTAACAAATTGGATTAAGTATGAATATTGTTAAAGTGTATATTAAGGGTTCGTTTACAAATTGCAGTAAATTAACAAAATACAAACAAACATTAGCAGCTTTTTTTTTTTTAGCAAATTCACAACAATTTGGGAACAAACTTCTTCGAAGCAGATTTTTGTTGCAAATTATATTTAATGTTTTGTTTGTGACCTGTGGTGACAAAATGGATTAAATTATATCATATTTAGGGTTCATTTACAAATTGCAGTAAATGAACAAAATGCGAACAAACATTAGCAGATATCTATCACTTTTAGCAAATTCAACAACAATTTGGGAACAAACATTATTAAAGCAGTTTTTTGTTACAAATTATGAAAAAAACAAAAAACAAATAATGGATGTTTAGTGTTTGTTTGCAAGTTGTGCTGAGAGATCAAATCAAGTACAAACAAACATTGTTAAAGAAGATATTCAGCGTTTGTGACTTGTGGTAGTTAGTTAGATCAAGTATAAAAAAAGTTAAATGTTTTATTTGCAGCCTGTGGTGACAAGTTGGTTGAAGCCCAAACAAACATTGTTAAAGTGGATATTTAGGGTTCGTTTGCAAATTGTGGTAACTGAACAAATTACAAACAAACATGATTAAAGTGGATATCAAGTGCTTTGTTTGCAAATTGTAGTGACAAATCCAACAATGAACAAACATTATTAAAGCAGATTAAAGTGTTACAAATTTGGAAAAGGTAGCCAAACATTGTAAAAGCAGATATTCAGAGCATATTGTTTGTTTGAGTCAGATGAAGCACAAACAAACACTGTTATGGTTATCTTTGCAAACTGCTGTTGCAATGTTAAAATACAAACAAATATCGTTAAAGCAGGTAACTAGTGCTTTATTTTCAAATTGTGATGACAAATTGAACAAAAACAATATTTTTGTTGCAAATTATGGAAGAAGCACAAATTGTTAGATTATTTTAAGTGTTTTGCTGAATTGTAATGACAATTCAAACGAAGTGCAAACAAACATTGTCAGAGGAGATACTAAGCATTTTGTTAGTAAACTGAGGTGCTGGTTAGAAACAAAGTACAAAGAGACATTGTTAAAGCAGATTTTTTTAAGTGTGTTTTACAAAAAGGTATAAACAAATATTCCTAGAGTGGGTAGATATAAAGATTTTTGTTGTTAAATTGTGGTGATTTGAACAAAGTACAAACAAACAGAGTGGATGTTTAGTGTTTTGTTTTGTAACAGTACTAGGAAAAATACATCCTGCTGAATGAATCGGAGGATACTGGCAGTACTGTAGGCAGTAACATTTACTGAACTAGACTGCTCACCGTAACTCCTGAAGTCCATCGATTTCCAGAGTCAGTCAAGCAAGAGCAACTCCAGGTGAACACACGTGCGCGCACACACACACACACACACACACACACAGTGTGGTACAGTAGGTGTCCTGGGGCTGATGTCTAGGTACGAGCATTGACCTTTATTGTCCAGATGAGGGGAAATATTAGATTATCACTGACCTGATTCGGCTACTGAATCATATCACCTGAAATTAACATCATGTGGATTAACACAAACAAACAAACACATGTAGCACACAGGCATGTGCAAACACATGCCACACTAACCTTTTTAAAAATAACAACAAAAAAATTTATTTAGCACATTTAAATGATAATAATAATAAAATAAGATGCAATGAATAACAATTTAATGTTACAGATAAAAAAATACATTTATTTAATTGAAAAGCACTATTTCTAAAAATCATAATAAAAATATTTCTAATACTATAAATACAGTACTATAAATATATAAATATAGAATAGAATAGAAAAGAATAGTACTTCACCTTCAAATCCGTTATGAAATATTTAAAGGTGAAGTGTGTAAGTTCTGCTCCATCTCAAAACTGCTTTAAATTTAAATGCAGCATAATAGCAGTCTGTTTGCGGTCACGTCACATCTGGATGTAGAGTTCAGCATCACATCCGATGTTGACTGAATCTTTCAACAAAGCCAAGCAGTTAATGAATCTGTCTGAGAACTGCCACCATGTCAGAACTTGACTACAGAGAGAAAGAGAGAGAGAGTCAAGCCAGAGGGACAGAAGAGAGAGTAGATTCGTCAGCGTGATTTGATTTGATATGGCTGAGCCACAAGCTCGTCTAATTGCAGGGAAGTTCAGATCTGACAAATGGATCTGGTCGGTGTTATCATGCTGTACATGCGCCTAGAGGGGGAAAGAGTCACTCTGTACAGCTCCATTGATACTAATGACACAAACACACATTTCAGATGAGTATCGCTTCCTTAATTTACCCTTCATCAAGGCCTACCTAAAAAAAAAAAAAAAAAAATCTGACCAATCAGATCTCAGAAACTAAGAGAATACAATGAAATTTTAATCCAGTGTCGTTTTAGTATAATTGATATTCTCTTATAGATTTATAGATTTTGCTGTAAATTTATTCACCCTCAGGATTTATCCACCCAAGATGTAAATGAGTTTGTTTCTTCATCAGAACAGATTTGTAGAAATGTAGCATTACATCACTTGCTCATAAATGGATCCTCTGCAGTGAATGGGTGCCGTCAGAATGAGAGTCAGAACAGCTGATAAAAACAATAATCCACAAGTAATTCACACCACTCCAGTCCATCAATTGACATATTGTGAAGCGAAGAGCTGTGTGTTTGTAAGACACAAATCCATCATTAAGGCATTTTAACTTTAAACCATCACTTGTGGCCAAAATATCAGACCATAATACACAATAATGCTTCCTCCAGTGAAAAAGTCCATCCACTGTTGCTCTCTCACATCAAAATTCACCAACATTGTTTGTAACTGTTTTGGACTCATTTTGTTTTCGCTTGTAAACGGTGCTTGATCTGTGCAGATTTCTCCCCTGATTCAGACAACATTACATTTTCATTGGAGAAGGCAATATTATAGATAGAGAACTGATATTTTACCCCAAAGCAGCAATTTAAAGTTAAAAACATCTTAATGATGGATTTGTTTCTTATAAACACGCAGCTTTTCACTTCACAAGATGCTAATTGATGGTGGTGTGGATTACTGTGATGTTTTTATCAGCTGTTCTGACGGCACCCATTCACTTCAATGGATCCATTGGTGAGCAAGTGATGTAATGCTAAATTTCCCCAAATCTGTTCCGATGATGAAACAAACTCATCTATATCTTAGATGATCTGAGTGTTAGTAAATTTTAAGCCAATTTATGGAGTTTATGGGTGAACTATTCCTTCAAAACTAAATGAAAATGAGAAATGATGCCTTGGAAAACTAGCTGAAATAAAATAAGCTGTAATTGTATTACAAGTAACATTTTTTATTGTTCTAGTTTTAGTTATCAACAATAACCCTGCTTACTTAATAAGCTGAGGCTCATAGCAGTACACCCTCGTGCACATACTAACACCCAAAGGACACAGATTCAAGGGCATAAATGAGCAGACAGTGCAGCTATACTGATTTAAAAAGCCTGATTCAAACCTCAAGGGTGTTATACGCTAGTGATGCATTGGTGTAGTTCCCTGGTATGGATGCTAAACCAATGTAGAAACCAAAAACCGCAGTTAAACTGTGTGAATTTACTATTTTCTATGAGTACACAAAAACACACAATAATACAGTATTTCTATAGTATTTCTAAACCCCATTAGAATAGCAAAACCTGTCGACATTCACAGAAAAATCAACCGCATGTTCGTAATAGAGGTTATAGGTGACACAGTCTATGTACTGTAAATCTGCAAAGGTGTAAACTACAAGGTGAAATATCCATTCTGGGAGCATCTGTGGAGCTCCATGATTCAACAGAGGTTAACTCAGAGGTCACGGCGGCTTTCAGTGCTCTGTTAGGAAAGAATAGCACTTTGGAGAGAAGCAATGCTGCTCAAAGAACTGGCTCTGATGTGGACGGCTCCAGGCTGGACCCCTACTTAATAAAACACAGTCTGCTGGTCTTTCAAGAGCACTCATTTGATCCTGATGGAAAACAAAGGGGTTTCTCTTTCTGATCTGTCAAAAGCAGTTTTTCTCAATTTTACCTTTGTTTAAACCTGCCGATGTTTATACACCCAGAAACAGAAAATCGTGGTATTGATGCACAAAAATTGACTTTGACATGCATATGATACGAACGTGTTTGGCGTGCATATGATACGCAATTTGTTAGCATGCATATGAGACGCAGTTTTCACGTACATATAATACGCATTTACCCCACAACCCTAATCCTACCCATCGTGTAGCATATTCACGCCAAAGTCAATTTCTGCGTATAAACAGTATGCCAAATCAAAACATAAACTCATGCTATTAATATGCACTTTCATGAGATCGGGTTGAAACATTACTGTAAAAATAGCATTCAAAATTGCAATTTGTTCAATTTTGTAAATCGCTGCAAAGCAACATTTTCTATATTACATGCTGTAAAAATACTGTTTACTTTAGTGTTGTAAATCTTTGTAGAGAAAGTGCATTGTTTACATTGCATGCTTTAACATCGTTCAACATGTTGTAAAGTTTACAAGCCATTTTGTATATTATTTTGTTTATACCATAACAATAATTAATGTCTAAGTGTTGTAAATTGTTCAATAATATAAATTACTTTAAAGCTTTTACTGTGTGTTGCAATACTATTTTGTGTATACATGCTATATGTACTACTATCTGTCATACAGCTATTGTTATATCTTTCAAAAATTTTAAAGAATGCAAAATATACACGAATGAATACACAAAGTAGCGAGTCAACGAATGATTTAAAACACTAAATGCCAATTTTACGTGCCTGTATACAACATAACATCAAAACCAGTCGAAAAATCAGTATCATGAAATTGTTGTTACAACATAAAAAATAGTTTATAATATTTACAACAAATTTTACAGCATGCAATATATGGAACAAAATACACAAAATTTAAATGCCATTATTATGGGTTACACTTTATTTCGATAGTCCACTTTAGACATTCTACTAACTATAAGTAACTTTGTAACTACATGTCTACTAACTCTCAGTAGGGTAGGTTTAGGGTTAGTAGAATAAGTTGACATACTTGCAAACATATACTTGTGAACCCATCAAAATAAAGTGTTAGACGATATTAAGCAGACTGTTACGGGGCTTACGAGACATGAGACGTGCGGATCCATATGTAAAGCTTTATTACAAAACTTGGTCAGAAAACAGGCAGGGTCAGATAGGGGCAAACAGGTATGGCAAGGGCAAGACACAGCAATCCGTGGAGCAAGTGTGGGTCGACGATCAGCGAACAGTTTCCAAAGGGGCAAGACAGAGAGATAATCCAGTAGCGAAAGCAATAGTCCAAACTGGGAGCGAACAGAGTCCAAACGGCAGAGGCGAAGGGTAAATCCAGGAAACACGGGCAGGGTCAAACACGGCAGGAAAACAAGGCAAGACTAATACTATGACTTAAGACTAAGACTATGACAATGGCTCTATAAATTTGCTATCGCTAGGAGAGTGATAAATGCAAATAATACCCGGCCGAGAGCAAGAGGAAGTCCCAGGTTAAATAGTGTGTGTGATGGGGTGATCAGTGAATTCAGCTGTGTGATCTGTGTAATCAGCTGCGTGTCGTCAGTGCAATGGATTGTGGGAACTGTAGTCCAGTGTGCTGTGTGGTGTACGAGTCCATGTGGTGAGTGAGTGACATCTGGTGGCGAGTTAACGGAAGAGCATGGCCAGGATTCGTGACACAGACAGTCTACTAATACTCTAATGACTGCTAGTTGACATGTAGTTGCAAAGTTACTTACTGTTAGTAGAATGTCTAAAGTGGACTATCGAAATAAAGTGTTACCTTATTATGGACTAAACAGCAATTTTACAACATGCATGCATTCAATATAATATAAAAATAGCTTTTTCATCGCTGTAAAATTGTTGTTTAGTGTTGTAAATCCTTCGGTGTTGTAAATTTGTATTTTATAATTGTCCTAGACGACTTAAATAACCTTACCTACCTTTTCTCTTCTCAAGACATTAACTGATGGACTGGAGACGTGTGGATTTCTTGTGGATTATTGTGATGTTTTTATCAGCTGTTTGGACTCTCATTCTGATGGCACCCATTCACTTCAATGTATCCTTTGGTGAGCAAGTGATGCAATGCTACATTTCTCGAAATCTGTTCTGATGAAGAAACAAATTCATGTACATCTTTGCTGGCCTGATAGTGAGCACATTTCCAGCAAACTGTCATTTTGGTTGAACTATTGCTTTAATATTGCCATGCAATATACAAAATTTGGAGCGTTTTCTCTGTGCTATCTATAGTGTGCTCCTAAATATTGATGTGAGGTATAGTGTAGTTAATTGTGTTGTGCTGGGAGATTGTTTAATCCTCTGCTGATGTTCCAGGAGCGGCCCGCAGGTCCATTGTTCATCCTCCAGGGCAGGAAGGGTCAGGAATCTTCTGGCCGCCCAATCGATGTCATCCGTTTCAAGGGCGGTGGGACTCGATAAAGGTTTTCTTCTAAATCCAGAATCTGCTGCCCTCCATCAACAAGTGGTGATAAACAGATGGAATCAGACGAGGGATTTGCAAGATCAAATTCAGATTAAAGTTCTGCAAACACTTTATGGTGTGTCACACACACACACATTTGTAACCTTGACATCCCGTCATGTGAAACGTTTCCAAACACAAACCAAACTTAATTGATTATATTTACAATTTTAATTAATAATACTGAAAATGTAATTTTTCATGTAATATTTAATGTTGTTTATTAAAATATTCTTGCAGTGATGCAACCTTAAGTAGTGTGTGAGATTTATATTTTTCTAGTTTATAGTGTAATTTTATCCAACACACCTACAATATTTAACAATGTAAATATATTTAATATAATTTGTACTACTAAATATAATGTAGAAACTTTTCTGTAAAGCTGCTTTGCAACAGTTTTCATCGTGAAAAGCGCTATAAAAATAAACTTAAATTGAATTTACATTGTTGAATAATATATATATATATATATATATATATATATATATATATATATATATATATATATATTTATATATATATATAATTTGATTTTTTTAAATAATTTTTTATCATTTTTTTATACAAGGTCATATATTTGCTATATTCATATGGTGTACATTATCAGCAGCAATTAAAAAATATATATATATATAATATTAAAGAATGCAATAAATACATTAAGCTTTTTTAAATCAATGTAAATAAAAATAATATTAATATGCCACACATTTACAACTACTGTAAATATGTTATATAATAATGATTAATTATAAATAATTAAAATAATAAAACAACACATATATTATTCTAATTATATATAATTATTATAATGAACTTATTAAGGTTAATTATAATAATTATATACAATATTATATATTTAATATGTAATGTTGTTCAATACAATATTTTTGTGATGATACATCTACGATTAATTTTGGTGCACAAAGCTCTATATATTTTTATATATTTTATTTTATTTATAATATATTTAAAAATAATAATATTTAAAAATGTTTTAAACATGTACATAGTAAATATAATCTTATATATTATATTAATTATTATGAAATATATTTAATATATTAAATTAAACCACATATTGGTTATTGAAATATTTTTGTGATAATGCACCTACAATTGATTTAGGTGTGCAAATAGTATTATATCAGTAATAATGTTTATAAATATTAATATTGGGTGTGTCTATATATATATATATATATATATATATATTTTTTTTTTTTTTTTTTTTTTTTTAATAATACTAAAAATTTTAATAATAATTATATCGTATACATAATCTTTCATATTTTATTATTGATTAATAAATATTTTTAACACATTGAATTAAACCAAATACACAGACAAACGTAATGTGTGTGTAGAATTTGTACTCACTCATCTAGTGTTTATATACCATGGCAAAAGTTAGTTTTCCACATCCCCTGACTCTTATTCTTGTCTTTTTGTGTTTCCGTGAGCCTTGAAAGACAGAGGAAAAAAAGAAACATATGCATCAGGTTGATTTGGTTTGCACAGGTGTCGCTGAGTTTTGTTTGGTGTACAAACGAAAGAGATGTGCTCACAATGGGAATGTGGTCATATACTGGCTGATTGACGAAAGGAGAGCGCGCAAATGGCATTAAAGCAACAAAAACACGTTCATCTTAGTGAAGAAATCCCATGTAAACCATAAGCCATCAACTGCTTACTTTCAGCTGCAGCTTGCGTCCAAATAAGAAAGCGTGTAATAAAACACAGGGGCGTAAAGGTAACCATTCCAATAATGCCAAACTGACTTCATTTCATTCGGCCGCAGTAATTGCTATGAGAAAGTAAATCAAGTCAGTCGGTTCGGAGTCCACACGTACTCGCTCTAACATCCAATTATTTCGGCTCTCAGAAGAGCACTCCAGATTCCATTCCTCTAATTGTCAGGCGTGTGTCGTCCTGCGCAGCGTTGCATGCTGGGAGCTGTTAGGAGACAGGTGAAAGGCCCTCTGAGGGATTCGATGAACCGCACGGCGCAACAAATCACAGAAACTTCCAGAAAGCCGAGCACACAAAACAGAGGGGTCAAGGACAGCTCACCTGAACCAAACAGCATGAGGATGATGATGATGATGATGATGATGATGATGAGCGCCGACTGAGAGAGAGAGAGACTATGCTGGCGAAGCGACTTTGAAACTGCTATAAATGTACTCATTATGATTATACAAGTTATAATAATGATATTGAATAAATAATCAACTTTACTGCATTTATAAAGTGGCAGTATGAGGTTTTATTTACTACTGTCATATCTCCAATTTATTAAAACTACTTAGTATGGAAACAATGAGGATTTAACATGATATACAGTTGCTTTAAATACAACTCATAAACTAAAACCATCACAAAAAAATGAATTTCAAAAATATAGCAATAAACATCAGTGTTATAATATAATATATTTTAAATAAATTTAAAAAGTATAAAAAATTCTGCTTTGCATCACAGGAATCAATTACATTTTAAAATATATTTGAATAGAAAACAGTTATTTTAAATAATACATATTTTAATAAATAATAATATTAATATTAGTGATAATATTCATAATCATAAGTCTGATTTTTCTAGTGTTTTTGAGCTGTTGTTATAAATATCTTCTGCTTAGTTCTTCCCCAACACTGAAGCTATCAGAGCTGAACGGGGGAAATTGGATGGAGGATGTCCTTAAACCCTGAAAGATGTCACAGCAACTTTCTCATCAACACTTCCTCGTCTTCTCCTGACATCGGCTCGTCTCATCATTACCATGTCATTGCCTAATGGTTAGAGAGTCGGACTCGTAATCCAAAGGTTGCGGGTTCGAGTCTCGGGCCGGCAGGGATTGTAGGTGGGGGGAGTGAATGTCCAGCGCTCTCTCCACCCTCAATACCACGACTGAGGTGCCCTTGAGCAAGGCACCGAACCCCCAACTGCTCCCCGGGCGCTGCAGCATGGCTGCCCACTGCTCCGGGTGTGTGTTCACGGTGTGTGTGTGTTCACTGCTGTGTGTGTGCACGTTGGATGGGTTAAATGCAGAGCACAAATTCTGAGTATGGGTCACCATACTTGGCCGTATGTCACTTCACTTCACTTCACCTCCAGGGTCTTCGATGACCTTGCTGAATATAACCACAACCTCTTCATTACTGTGTCCATGCCAGTCCCCACAGCACTCAACGTGTGTGTGTGTGTGTGTGTGTGTGTTCGCTTCTCAGGCGTCTCCTCACTGTCCTGTCTATAGAAATAACTCTCTTATGCTCCTCGTCACTGAACACACTCCAAACTCCCAGCGACAGCCCACCCTTCCTGCATCAAAGCCGTCCCAACAGCTAACGTCAAGAAAAACTGCTCTGTCAACACAAAACAACACAAAAGTTGCCCTTTAAAAACCAAAAGAGGTTGAAGTAAACATCTCCACAATCGACAGCTGCTGGCAGCACCATATTACAGTGACGGTATTTGATGGTGATACCATGGCACTTTCATCAAAACAAACAAACTGAAATTTATGTATTATGGTATTTATTTAACTTATTTTGTCTTCTGGGAAACATGTAAGTATCTTCTGTAGCTTCTGAAGGGCAGTACTAAATGGGGAAAAAAAGATGTTTAGGCAAAATGAGAAAAATGGACACATTTTCATTCTGTTCAAAAGTTCTCTTAATGCATGGTTTTTCCTTCTGGAGCATCAGTGAGTATGTAAGTGAGTAATCATAATAATAATATCATAATTATCAGAAAATATTTACACTTGTTAGTTTGTATTAGTCAGCTATTAAACTAAAATTAAGCCAAGAACAAAGAGTGTTTATGCTGAATGTTTAAAAAGACTTTGAAGAGCTGAAAGCCTGTGTTTTTGTTTTGTCTGATGTCTGATGTTATTTCTTGTGTCTACAAACGTGCAGGGCTTTACATCTATTTGCACACATTACGTTATTTTTTTACCCAAAAGCCAAAGCAAAGATCAAAAGATCAAAAACAAGTGAGAGCTGATCTTCAGGGCATGAACACATCATTAACATGCTTGCACCTGAGCCTGACCTTCAAGGTTAAAAGCACACACATAAACGGAACAGCACAAACACACATAGGCAGGGATGGTGCAGGGATAGTTTATAGGTCATGCTTACAGAGAAACACGCACACACACACACACACACACACACACACACCTGTCTGTTTCAGTGTGTCAGTGTTCAGCAGGTGTCACATGATGTCAAACAGTATGTGGCTGATCCAGGCAGATCAAACCCGCAGGTCGATCCGTCCAGAGATCCTCACAGACGAGAAACACACCCTGAGCTGATGCCATCCCTGAAACACAGGAGCTACAGGACATGAACAAAGGGAAAGATGTGTGTGAAATAGATAAATAAGACAGGAATTTGTGCATACAGTATATATTTTGCTATACTACACTAAATCAACATTATAACATAACACAACACAATTTAATATTTTATTTTTTATTGTTTATATCACATGAAAAAATTATATTTTATTAAGTTTATAAATGAAATCTTTTATGTGATATAAATAAATGAAAATTAAACAAGTGTATTATATATTTTATCTGAAAAATGTATTATTTACATTAATCTATAATTAACCACACATATAGCATAGCATAATATTTAAACATATTTATAATTATTAGTACTGATACAATACTATAATTATATTAGAAAAAATATTAGTAATGATTAATAAAATATTTTATAAATTAATAAATATCTACAATGTATGTGTATAAAAATTACAATAATAATACAATTATATTTCAATTAAATATATAAAATTTAATAATTTAAATAATTTGTATTACTAATATTATAAATGTTATAACAATATAATAATCATTATTATTATTATTATTAATATTTAATCATTTAGCAGGCGCTTTTAACCAGCAATCAATTGTAGTATTAAAACAACTAAAAACAGATCCAAAACTAAAAGCTTAAACTTTATAAACACTACCTATACACATTTTAAATATAAAGAAATTAAATAAAAATGACAAATGCATGCAACAAAATTTCAAAACTTAACATTTAAATGAAAAACAAAAAAAGCTAAAAACAATTCAAAATATTAGAGAACAAAAGGTATAAGAGTATAATAATGATTCTAACATAACACTAAGCCAAACACCAAAAAAAACAACTATTCAGTAATAGTATTATATCAGTAATAATGTTTATAAATATTAATATTGTAAAAATACAATTCTATTTAAATAGGGTATATAAATATATACAATTATTGAATATTATATTAGTTATTAACTATTAATAATAATAGAAAACATGTAGTATGTATATGTATAAAAATGACAATAATGATAATTATATTTATTCCAATTATGTCAATCAATTTTATTATAATTATTAATATGATACAGTTTATAACAATATAAACAATATATATTTTATTTAGTGCTGTCAAATGATTAATCGCGATTAATCACATACAAAATAAAAGTTTTTGTTTGCATAATATATGTGTGTGTACTGTGTATATTTATTATATATACATAAATATGCACACATACAGTATGTACTTTTAAAATATTTACATGTATTTATATATTCATATAATTTATATTATAAATATATTTAATATATAAACAAAATGTTTTCTGAAATATATACATGCGTGTGTGTGTATTTATATATACATAATAAATACACACACACACATAAATATATATATATAGTAAAAAAACTTTTATTTTGGATGTGATTAATCGTTTGACAGCACTAATTTTATTTAACTGTACTCAATAACTCATATTATTATATATATACACACACACACACACACACACACAATGGTATATTCTTATTTTTATTTATACTGTTTTAAATGAGCATACTTTATTTGTACACAAATTTAAATTAAAACAGTAATTTATTTAAAAACTTAATTATGTGCCATTCTACCTTGTGCTACTACAGTCTTTCGCTAGTAAACCGTGTTTCACATCACAGCTGTAACTATATGTTGTGTATATTTACATAGGCTAGAACTGACCAATCAGCTTTCAAGACCAGAGCTATCAGTTTTAAAATAGAAAAAAAAAACTAAATATTTGTTTGTATATGCAACGTCTGTCACGCTACACAATTAAATAACCTACTTTTTCTGCGCTTATAATAAAAGACAGCTCTCAACAACCCCCAACTGTCCATTCCAGAAATAATATAAGCTTTTTTTTTATTTAGATATGCAATGAAGATTTCGGGGCTCAGAGAGGCGAACAGCTGTGTTTCTGCCCTGATAAATGACTCATTTAAATGAGTTTCATTAACGATACGTAGGAGTCTTGTTGAGTGCCACGATATGTTTTGATGTACAACAGCCGTTATGACAGCAGGGGTTTGTGCGGCAGTCCGTGAGTTAATGGAGTCAAATGGAAATTATCTGATGTCTAACACATCTCTGAATGTAAATCTCCCTTGAATATTGAAATTCGGGCTCGTCGTATGTCGTCCGGCTATCAAATTATTCATTCTATATAACGTTACACAATAGAAACCAAATTACCTCATAAAAAGGACGTGGAGAAATAAATTAATTCTTTGGCATTGATATCTCCTCATGCTAGGTCGAAATCACTAGCGTGTGATTAGGTGTTTGACGATGTGTCCTGATCCGCGACCAGCTTTTCCGGTTTCTGTGCTGCTTAATTTGAGGGTTTGGGTGGTGGAGGTTTCAATGAAGGATTAAATGAAGCTAATCCCATTTCAGATCTGCGCAAACAAACACGCCAAAGCAAAGCCCTGCCCGAGGCAAACCGAGACACAATGCTTTAATCGTACAGGTACCGATACTGTCACAACTGTCATTATTTAACGGACAAATGAACGCTTACAGATTTTAACATCCTTTATTAGTGTATATCCATTCCTCACAAACTCAAAGTCAACAGAAGTTAGTCTTTAAGCATTTTAATTTAGGACAAAGTGCTGATGAATGCTAATAGGCTAATGAATGCTAAACAGTAGGCCTACTGCAAACATGTTTCTTAACATCTGGGTTGATAAAAATACACAATATATGAAATAGAAATGGCTTTATTAAAACCATAAAACAATGTACATTAGAATTATGAAAATTTAAGATAGTGACCATAGTATTTCTGTGATATAGAAAAAACAAGCTATAAGTTCATGCTAATTCAGCTGAAACAAAGTAGTTGGTATCACCTAAATAATGTTTCACATATAAAATCATGGTAAAATCAATGTAACTATGGTTTCTATGAAAACAAAATATGATATTTGGAGATTTAGTTTCTGAAGCTATAGCTAAATCATGCTAGTTCAGTTATATTTACATAAAGTTGGTAATACGTTCAAATAATGTTTCATTTGTAAAATCATGGTTAAATCATGGTATGTAACACTGATTTAAACATGGAAATTTGAAGTAGAAATAATGTTTTTGTGTAAAAAAAAAAGTGCTTTAATAATTTTGGGTTTATTTACAACTTTATGTTTTTACAGTATAAAATGTTCTATATTTCATGATGGTAAATTATCTATTTTTTGGTTGTGCACCTACAGAACAAATACTTTAGCATTTCAATATTCATACAGCATCTTCAAGTACTGGATAACAAAATGCTATGAGCACATGTGACTCAGCGAGTGAATTTCCATAATACGAGGTGAATTACGGTCAGAATTTAGTTCCCCTCAGAACTGAGTAGCATTTCAAAGGATGCTTATAAACCAGCTCTCGATAGCCGGCAGCTATTTCATATAGAAAATACAGCTTATCACTGAAACGCAGACCTGTACTCTCTTGCACACGCACTTACGGCCGCTATATTCCCTGGAGAAATGCAAATTTCCCCGTGTTAATTTAATCTGCAGCAGCGTGTGGCATTTATTCAGAAAACAAAGCAAACTGAAAGGAAAAATGCTCTGATTTTATTCAAGCTGATGTATGCTGTCAGTAAGGCAGCTCTGGGAGAAAAATGATCGATATTCATCATCACCAGCGCATTTTAAGACACTCAAATGGGGGAAAAAAACACCAGACGGAAGAAGATAATACAAGTTTTATATATATATTGATTACAAATCTGTCTGCCTGACATCTTTTAGGACTAGAATAAACAAAAATATGTCCAGCATTGCGCTTATACATACCCTTTGCATAAACCCCATGAGCTTTGAGCTGTCGCATCCATCACTGTCAGGACTAATTATTGCTCTACACTTTTCTGTGTGTTGTGCAAACATACTGCGAGCCTCTCTCTCTCTCTCTCTCTCTCTCTCTCTCTCTCTCTCTCTCTCTCTCTAGAGAGAGAGAGAGAGAGATCGTTCTGTCTCGTTTTGAGGTCACAACGGCCATCTTTAGTTTTAACAACCCCCCCTTTTATGTCTTGTGACCTTAAGGGGTCATGCGGATGCATTTAAAGGGCCATATTCGACACCATTTAAGTCTACTTTTGATGTTAGTCAAGGTTTCTTGCACCAAAAAATGTCATAATTAAGTTTCACATGACCATTTTCCACCATCTCTCCGACTCTTAGAACTAAATAGCCTGTTTTTTTCTAAGTTTTATTATGGAAATTACCAACTTGACCTTGTCTAACATTCACAACCTGGACACCTTCTCAATTCTCTCTGAAAATGCAAGGCAGTGAGAACGCTTGAGAAATATACTACAGTTATTTAAGAGTCTGTTGTTGCTGTTGTTGTTATTATTAGTAGTAGTAGTAGTAGTAGAAATAATATTATTATTATGGTATGGAAAGAATAAACTTTTTCCAAGTTTGTCATTAATAATAATAAATACTACTTCTACAAATAAAATAATTAAATTAATTACTTAATTATTTATATGTGTTATTAGTAATAGTTATAGTAGTAGTAGTAGTAGTAATATTGAAACATTTATTGACAACCAAAAACTGTGGTATATTTTTCATTATTGAAAGAAAGAAACAAAAACTATTTTTGATATTTTTCAAGAGTTTATCATTAATAATAATATATATTTTTCAAGAGTCTGTTATTATTATTATTATTATTGAAAGAAAGAAAGAAAGAAAGAAAGAAAGAAAGAAAGAAAGAAAGAAAGAAGCAAACAAAAACCATTTTTCAGAAGCGTTTGTCATTATTCATAATAATAAATACTACAACTTCTTGGAAGTCTTTATATTGCCTAGCTGTACACCCTTATGAATTGCCCATGTAACTTTCTATTTCCATTTTTATTAAATTGTCAGCTATGCCGAGAGATATTCACCTTGCATTTCACTCTCAGTTAATAAAGTTTCTTATATTACAAGCCTAAAGTTCTCCGAGGTCCACAAGGAACGTCTGTCCGCTTTGGAATCGATTCAAGACTTCTGGAATCCGGCCAGCGCTCTATTGATTCACCGTTAATGCCGTAATGGCTGTTTTGGCAGCAGATTTTAAATGGCGCTGTGGTGCTTTGGGACGCCGGTCATTAAAAACATGTTGTTTGATTAAAATCAGGAAATGTTTTTCAACTGTAATGCGGTTTCAGAACAGGATCCAAATGTGAGATATGTTAGAAATCACCTCCAAACATAACGCACACACACACACACACACACACACACACACACACACAAATGGAAATGCAACGCACATTTCTGCCACCGCTGAGGTGCGATATCATGATGGCAGTGAGTTTGTCACGCCGGTGTGCAGGTAAGTGTGAGGATCTGTGTTTTGCTAACACATTAGCTCTGTTCCAAAGCCTAGTAAGCATTCTGTTAGCAGCATTCATCTCAATGCCACCATAGAAGTATACAATTTGAAATATGCTAGAACTTTGCTTATGGGGGCACGATTTTGTGCAGTTTTGGGTCTCAAAAAAATAATCAGAATACACAGCTATTCTAAAAGCTAAGACTTTTTAAATGGCTGTTGATTAGAGGAAGATGTATAGTTAAACAGAAAAATTGTTACTGAATCGCTAATCATAGCACAGAAATTATTTTCACATAAAAATTACAAATAAATTTCCCAATAAAGTAAAAAGTCAAGTAACACCTTGGATTAAACTTGAAATGTTGAAGTAGAAATAATCTGAAAATGGTGTAATAGTAATAGTATATAGATGAAAATAATATTTAATTTGTTTTATTTACAACTCCACTAACAAAAATGTAACAAAAAACTCAAAAAGCAGCTATTTTTTTATTTAATATATATATATAATTATTAGATTAAATAATTTCAAGCAGGATTAATCTACTATACTAGTATTTAGGTTTTTTTTTTTGTTGCCTAAAATTACTTCTATACACAGTGAATCAGTAAATAGTTTTTTGAACTGGTTCATTTACTTGAACTGTCCATATGAACCGATTCACTGCAATGAATCAAAGCCTGCGTCCCAATGTGCACACTATCCATCCTAAATTCTATGTGATATTAGTAATTTTCAATACTATTTAGGGCAGATAGGGTGGATAGTATGCACACTGGGACGCAGGGAAACTTACCAACACAGTGCATGTAGGACTTCTGCATAGAGTGAATCAGATTCAAAAGAATCAGTGAATTTGAACCAGTTCTTTTACATGAACTGTCCGAACTTACCAACAAAGTAGATTGAGTGTTTGATTCATTTTTCTGTTTGTTCGAGAAGCTGTGCACTGAATTTTTTTAAAATGTATTTTCACACTATATTACCACGGTCATAACTTACAATGAAAAAACAAACAGCCAAGCTATTGTTATACTACTAAAAAAGGTAGTTAAACTGTTAGTGTCACTACTTTTAGCTAGTTTCAGAGTTATTATAGTCAGATGTTTCAATTTTTGAATTAGATTTCACTTTTATATTTTAATTTTTATTAACGTTTTTGATATTTGTATTATTATTATTATTTTGTAAATGTCAGTAATTATTTAAAATATTTTTTATTTCAGTTTTAGTTATTTTAGTACATCCAGTTGTACTAAATAAAAATGAAAAATGCTACATAACTAGCTGAAATATATAGTATAAAGTAAGGTTTTCTTTTATTATTGTTTCAGTTAACATCTATTTTATTTCCAGTAACTTTTTAAATGTTTTTATTTATAGTGCTGTCAAACGATTAATCGTGATTAATCACATACAAAATAAAAGTTTTTGTTTGCATACTATATGTGTGTGTTTTCTGTGTATATTTATTTTGTATATATAAATACACACACATACAGTATATATGTACTGAAAATATTTACATGTATTTACATGACTATATTCATATTCATATAATTTATATTATAAATAAATCTATTTAATATATAAGCATTTTTTTCTGAAATATATACATGCATGTGTGTATTTACATATACATAATAAGTATACACGGTACACACACACACACACACACACACACACACATATATATATATATGTAATGTAAAAAAAAAACTTTTATTTTGGATGCGATAAATCGCGATTAATCATTTGACAGCACTAGTTTTTAATTTTACCTAACAATAATAACCCTAGCTAGTTAGTCCACAACAATATTTCAAGTGAGTTTGCCATCAACACTTTGCTAAGATAAAGCAATAAATCTTTATTTTCTAACCATTAAAAACACACAGCATGCAGAAATACTCAGTAAATCAGTCCATAATTTACTGTCATTTCTATTCACTTAGTCGGCCATATTGGATTTATTTCCTCACCTCGTTGCAGTGCATTCTGGGATTGCTTTAAAATGCCAGGCTTTTGAACACAGCTAATGTGTTACTAAAACAGAAACACAGGTCAGACGGACAGAACCGGAGACAAACAGTCAGAGATGCACAACACTAGGGAAAACGAAGGACGATTCGTCTGACAACAGGAGTCAGATTACTGACAGACTCACTCGTACAGCAGCGCGCGGGTGTGAGGAGTGTGTGTTGTGTCAGTGCGCTTACCGCCTGCGTCTCTATTTGTGCTTGATTACACACAGCATGCCCACAGAGGCCACTGCCACTTCTACAATTGTGCACAAACACACAGAGGCCTTTTCTTCCCATTCGTCACTCTATTCCTTGCTAGTCTGACAAAGGAATATTGTGCAAATTGCACGTTTAGAAGATGGTGTCATTATATCAACTGCGGCCGGTAATGACATATCAAGGCGTGTAAAGTGTCTTCTCATCTCCTGTGGCGCTATCAGAGTGTTTCAATTCACACAATCCCTGCTCATCACTGAAGATACGTTAGTGTTTACATATATTTTCTCTGCCAGAGATGCTATCAGAGATGGGGGAGAGAGATATGCGTATGTTTACTAAGCTAACATTGCTTTTTGTAAGGTTTTAAAGATGTAGTCGTCACATTTGTACCTGTTAGGTTTGTAAACATGGGTGGAGTTAGCTAATAAATCTTTATTAGCCGTGCTTGCTAAGACTAACATCACTAGTACTATTGATTATATTTATGGGGTTAAACAAACTTGTTTATCTTGTTCCAGACAGTTTGTGCTACAAACATGAAATATGCGTCAAAACTTTACGATATTTGTATAAAATCTCATAGATAGACATACCCGAGCCTTATCTAAAGACTTTGGACTTGGGTCATTTCCTAGCAACCATGTACAGTAAAACACCCCAGCAACCACGTAGCAATGCCTTGGCAACAACCAAAAACACCCTATCATTATGTTGGCAAGCTAGTTTTGTGCAAAAATGTGTTGTTGTTAGCCTGCTAGCTAAGGTAATCACAAATTGTCCATATAAATCAAGTTAATTTCATATTCATCACGTACGATAACAGTTTGCGCTACTTCAGCTATGCTAAGGATACTCAACCATATTAAAAGGCCTAGTTAAAAAGTAGAATTGTTTATTCGGATAATTATTATTTCAATTTAAACATTGAATTAAACGTGAAATTTTGAAGTAGAAAGAACGAAATAGCATTTTCATGTAAAATGTGCTTTGTTGTTTTAATTAAAATTTAAAAAAATCTACTTTTTTTACAGTGTGCTTGCTTTATTTCTAGACAAACTTTCAGCATATTTACGCATAAATGAACCACCGAGAGACTTTCTCTAATAAACTCACCGTTTCTGATAGCTGACACACTCAGAATACGCCTCTGGCAAAATGGCACCATCCCACACGTCCAAGTGTCACAAACCTACCGAGAAAAATACAGACGCTGATGATGTCTGACATTAGCGAACTCTTAACAGCGCTGCTAATTACATGTAAATACAGATCACCGCAGGCCTGTTTAACCCTGCAGCTATAATAGCTTTGGCTGTAAAAACAACAAATTTATTCGCGTCCAGGGGAAGTTTTATCCAGCGTGGACACAGATGATGATGATGTATCAATTTAGAAGGCGACTAATGATCTGAATTTGCTTGCGAGTGGCTAATTACACACATATGCTCCTAAAAATGTGTATAAATTACGTTGATGAAGTTATTAGCAGGATACTTCAGTACAGATTCTCTGTCAGTCAGAAGTCATGTGACTTTTTAAACATTACATTTTTGCATTCACATGAATGCTTGCTTATATACACGTGTGTGTGTGTGAGAGAGAGAGAGAGAGAGAAAGAGAGAGAGTGTTTCTATTGGCAGATAATCAACTGCAAAGGCAGCAGTGCAATTAAAGTGACAAATTGGCCGTGAGCATAAAGAATCTTCCCTGTGTGTTCATATCCTCCAGAGCCAACTACACCCGGGAAACACAGAAGCGCACACACACACAACATCTGAATGGCTGCACATTTAATTGGTAGCCATGCTAATTGCAGACAGTACATCATTTACGTCCTTTCAAGGGCCTGAGGCCTCGCAGAACATTAGCGGGTGAAGACCATGACAGCCAGATCACACCTCGAGAATTACCACCTTCACTTAAAACCCTTATATAATCACCCTGTGACTTATTTATAAGGTGGATGTTTACTTATGCATGAGAACAATACAGAAGAATACCCACACACACCTGAATCAATGCAGAAAGATTCATTGGGGACATTAAATATTATGAAAGGAGAAGTTTAATTTAGTCAAGTAAGCCATGGAAAATAAAGTAAAATAAATTCAAATAAAATATTACGGGGTAAACAGAAAACAATTAAATATGCAAAAATTTAAGTACTGCAACAAGCAATTATTATGAGAAAAGATTAAATGTATAAGCCATGAAATACTGGCGGGAAATAAGCAACAACTAAAGAAGGATTGCAACAAACAAGTTGGAAAAAATGCCAAAAAATGTATTATAATAAGAAATAAAAATTTATAAATTCAAATAATTTAATGGGGAAAACAGGCAACAATTAAATAGAAAATGACTGCAACTATCATTTATTTTGAGGGACGAGTAATGTAACGTAATAACCCATGAGGAAAAAAGATAAATAATAGAATAACAATATGTATATTGTTTTTTTTATATATATATATATATGTGTATATATCAATGTCATAACACATTCAGTTTAGATGACTAAACTAGTCACATGATTAAAGACATCTGTATTCTCAACATTAGCGATTAGCTTCTACAGTACAGCTCTACTGAGATGACTTACACCACTTATACATGAGTAAATGGGTTTGAATGGTGCCTAGTTCCTATTTTAAATCAAATAAGAGTCTTTAGAGAGAAAAGAATGAAATATAGAGAAATTATTGTGTGTTTATCAGCCTTCCTGAGACCAATGAATGGCTGAAAGGATGTACTAAAGAATGAGTCTGGATTTAGACAAAGATCAGTGTGGAAAGATCAATGCTAGCATAATGCTGGTAAACAGCAACAAATCTGTCTTTCACTCATTTTCCCTGCTGTCATTTTGAAAGGAGAACATCATAACAGTCTATTTCTGTCTCTCTTGCACTCTTTCACAAATGTACCTCCTTTTATAATCATTCTTTCACGCTGCCATCTGTATTTTTCCCTTCACCATTTTCCTTTTCTGCAACAAATATATATATATATATAAAATTATATATACATACACATATGTTAGTGCACATAAGTTTTTCAGCCTGGTTCTCATATGAGTACCTGGAGATTTGGTTTGGTCCTCACACGGGCCTCATCACCAAAATTGGTGTTTGGTGATGAGTTTTTGGCTTATAACCAGCCCCCCCCCCCCCCCCCAAAAAAAAGGGTTTTATATTATTTAAAACTCAAGGACATCACAGATATATGGGGGTAAACAGAAAACAATTAATTAAAAATATATATATTTTGATAATCAATGAATTTCAATTACCTCTTAAATTATATATATTTAAATTATATTTATTTTCTGAGGTCATCAGTTGTACCTGTTGAGCTATTAACAACAACAGAAAACTTAAATATAAAAATCTGCTGATGTCATATTATTTAACATTTTTAGACATTAAAGTGAAAGTAAAGTGACATTCAGCCAAGTATGGTGACCCATACTCGGAATTCGTGCTCTGCATTTAACCCATCCAACGTGCACACACAGCAGTGAACACACACACACCGTGAACACACACCTGGAGCAGTGGGCAGCCATTTATGCTGCGGCGCCCGGGGAGCAGTTGGGGGTTCGGTGCCTTGCTCAAGGGCACCTCAGTCGTGGTATTGAGGGTGGAGAGAGCGCTGGACATTCACTCCCCCCCACCTACAATTCCTGCCGGCCGGAGACTCGAACCCGCAACCTTCGGATTACAAGACTCTCTAACCATTAGGCCACGACTTCCCTTAAAGAGAGAGCAATAAAAAAACAAAACAAAAGCTAGCTGCAAAACAACAAGAATGTCACACACCAATTGGAGAAAAACAACACTTTTGTTTATTACAAGGGTAAATCACATGACTCATTTGCTATGGAAGAATTCACTAGACCGTTGTAACTGTGTGCGCTAATTTGTTTGTTCAAAACAAACATGCGCGATAAACGCAGTAGGCCTACGTAAACAACTTTTCCAAAAATCTCAAAACAACTCACTCAGACCAGCAGGTTCAATCAAATTGTATGTTTCAGCAAACAGTGACATGTAAAACGAAAGAAAGCTAAATATTTACAATCCGCATTTTACAGGACCGCAGGATGTGGCGGTGAACGGTAAACATAGACGTCGTTGAATCGGGCTACAAATGTTCCCTGATGGCGCACACGTTCATGATGTGCCGTTTCCTGAGTGAAGGGTATTTTTAGAGGTGATCTGTGTGTGTTTCATCGCAGCTGCTGTCACACACTCCAGCCTCTGAGGAAACGCTGGATTTGGCCTCCATTACGAGTTCATTTCAGACTTGCAGACCTGGTTTTACTTGTTCAAACCGGTTGGGATTGCGTTTAGGTTCACGAATAGGTTAATCACCCAAAAATGAATATTCGGTCTCATTTACTCGCCCTCATTTCATTCCACACTCGACTTTGTTTCTTCTGTGAAACACAAAAGGAAAATGTCTGAAGAACATCCTCACTATTCTTGAATGCGAACTGAGACTGTAAGCTCTAAAATGACACAAAAACCATTAAAGTAATCCAAACCACTCATATGACTACATTCCAAGTCTTCTAAAGTCACTGTTACCAATATACAGAAACATAGTTGTGTCTATCCACTTATAGCTCTCAAATCCAACAAGGACAGTCATTGGAGAAAACACAGCACATGTTGCATGTATTAAAAGTGATTTCATTTTTATAAAAAGAAAATGTCCAGGACAATCAGTTACGGGCAATTAACTGAGCTTGCAGTGTCATTTGGCTGAGATTGTTTGTTTTACTGCCTGAGGAATCAGATGGAGAGAGTTCTGGCTCTGCTCTCTTTATACAAAAAGACCTTGTAGCTTTAGTATATTTTATTTGTAGAATTACTCTCAAGCATGCCTTAAAGTCATGAAATCAAACCTTTGTTAACGTATTACGTGATTTATCAAACTGCCATTATAAAGAATCAAATATTTGAATCTTTCATCAAAATGAAAGTCTTTTCAGCGATTCTTTCTGTAGATTGCATCGTTACGGCAGTAGGTGACGCAAAGTAACTGTGTTTAAATGATTCATTGACTCATTTACTTGATTCGTTGAAACTGATTTGGACTTGACACAAGCAATGGTGTGTGCATACCAAAAGCGAAGCGAATATTCGCATAGTGTTACTTGCTCCAGTTTTTTGTCACTCACACGAATAAAAACATCATGCTCTCCTCTATTTTCTGGTACAACCGGATGTGCCAATAAGGTCTTCGCATGCACGAATTTCCTGCTCAATTTAACATTTTATCAAGTTGCGTGGAAGATGCAATTAAGGCGAATATCGCATTACCCAATTTGCTTCTTTGCATTCACTTTGTACGTAATCTACTAGCGCAAATAATTCAATTCGCTTGTGGTGTGTATACACTATAATTCCAAACGCAAAGCGAATATTCTCATCGCATTATCACTCTAGATTACTCGCAGGATGTTTTTCGTGTCACTTGTGCAAATAAAATCATCGCATAATGCTCTCCTCCATTTTCTTATACAACCGGACATGTCAATAAGCTCTTCGTTGATTGACTTGCATGACAACGCGTCATAGCTACTCTTAATATTTAAAACATTATTTAATATTAAGTTCTTGTTTACTGAACTGTTGTATAAAAGCAATGCAAAGGAAAATCTGGACTGGAAATCTGTAATAGGCATAAACAGACTAATAAAACTACTTGATTATGAATAAACAGCTGATTTTTGCTGATGCACTAAATTTGCTATGCTTTTCTGATCCTGAGGGAGTGTTGTTCACTCAACGTTAACAAACATGCGGACATGTGTTCACACACACACACACACACACACACACACACGCACATGCACAAACTACAGCGACAAAGACCCCATGACAGAGTCACAGCATGCAGGCCTGCGGGCTCTTGACAGGGTGATTAAGAACACTGTGTACGTTTGCATGCACACACACACACACACACACACACCAGTGTATGACTGGTGCCTCTGACAAATACACACTTCCCTCTGGAAAAGCTTAAGAAATAAGCCGCCCCTCAAGACCTAGAATGTGTGTTTGTGAGTCTCTGCAGTTGCGAAACATTGCCTCAAATCTAATAGGCAATAGTTTTTCTGTTTTCTTTTCAATAGGCTTTCTTATTTGGAATAGAATTCTTCAAGATCATGAAGATTTGATGTTGGTGACCCACATACATAAACACCTACAGTGACCCAGACAGTACTGAACGGTTTCCAGCTGGCACAGAGGGCCAAAATGCCACAATGAACCACATTAAAGTGAAAATCCTGCACCTATCAAAATTACACTTTGATCCCAACTCACTGCTAATGGTCACAGGCAGCGTCTGTAAAACACAGAGACTTACACGCAGTTATTCTGGCCACACAGGTAGATAAAGAGACTCACTGAGAGCAGTTAAAACTGTTAAAGTGCCATGTGAGAGCAGTTTACTTGATGTACTGTTTAAGAGAAATCGCAAATAATCACAGAAAAAAGTGCAGGATAAAGAATGAGTACTAACCCTGATGAAAATGACAACTATAACCCCTTTAAGCTGGTTTGCTGGTCTTAGTTGTGGACAGAGCACAATATTATATACTTTTAACATTATTTTTGTGTGTGTTGGCTCTTCAGTCATTTTTTTACTTCATTGGAATTGTGCAAACTTGGTGAAGGTTTTGGCTCTTGCTTAATGAACAAAAAAGAAAATCATGGATATGATCCAAAAAGGTTAAAAGGTCCTGAAAATGTCCATCTTTTGCGGCAGCGGCTATTTGCACTAAGTGTAAATAGCGATAGATGCTATTTACACTCGGTGTAAATAGCAAATAGATGCTATTTACACCAAGTGCAAATAGCATATTTTTTTAGTGACAGATGCTATTTACACTAATTGCAAATAGCGATGGATTCTATTTACACTAAGTGCAAATAGCAATAGATGCTATTTACACCATAGCAAGATTTTCTGCTATTTATACTACTTATTGCAAATAGTGGCAATTATCTGCACCTCAGTATTGTAGTACATTATAAAACAGTCCGCAATAATAACGTACTGAGTGTAAATTATAATTTTAATTCAAATTTATTAAATGGATGCCACCTTATTGGGACAATAAAGCCCTCCCTACACCTACCCTAACCCTACCCAATACTTTATTTTCAACCTTTTGATTATTTCCTTAATTTTTATTGAAAATAAATGCCTTTCTGATGCGATATGAGATTTGAAAAGGGAGAAAAAAATGTTTGGCAAAAGGTGGAATCGAACTCGGGTCGATCGCGTCAAAAAGCATGCGCCTTACCATCTACGCCACTGAAACTGATGTTGAACTAACTTCTTTTTTTAATGTTGACTAAATCAATCACACGGTAGTGGGCGGAGTTAGCGTAAATAGCCTTTGCCAACAAGATGGGCTATTTGCACTTAGTGTAAATAGACACTCCGATCTTTTGCTCTACAAAATGACTGCACTGGAAATAAATGGGAAGCTAATTTCATCTAGTGGAAATGTTTGGTACTGCACTCAAAAAAACAATCTTACTGACAGCTATTTTTTTTTTTGGGATATCAACTTCAAATTTGGAACACAACTTGATTTTCACACAGTTTTAGAGAAAATAATATTTTGAAAATAGTATTTCTGTGTATTTTTTCATAACAATAAGCTTAAACCCCTGTAACTTTTTAAATTTTACTATCTATCTATCTATCTATCTATCTATCTATCTATCTATCTATCTATCTATCTATCTATCTATCTATCTATCTATCTATCTATCTATCACTGATGCTCCAGAAGGAAACACGATGCATTAAGAGCCGGGGGGTGAAAACTTGTCCAAATTTTTCTTATTTTGCTGAAATATTTTTTTATATTTTAGTATTAAAATATAAATTAAAACCCAATAATTTTTTTCCATTTAGTACTGCCTTTCGGAAGCAACAGAAGATACGTGCATGTTTCCCGGAAGACAAATTAAGTAAAATTTACCTTGATCTCCAAATTCAAAAAGTGTTCACCCCCCGGCTCTTAGCGCATCGTGTTTCCTTCTGTAGCATCAGTGAATGTTTGAACCTTTTTTTAATAGTTGCGTTGAAGTCCCTCAATCGTCCTCAGTGTGAAAAGATGGATCTCAAAATCATACAGTCACTGCTGGAAAGGGTTCAAATATGCAGAAGATCCTGGAAAACTGAAGATTCTGCAGAACCTGGATTTTTCTGAAGAACAGAGCTCAGTTTAACTGTTCAGAACAAACAAGGGACTCACGAACAACCATCACAAAACAAAACAAAAAAAACAGCCGTGGATCATCCAGGAAACCACACACAGCAATAAGAACCAAGAACCAAGGGTTCCCAAACTTTTGAAGAGGGGTTATTTTAATCATTTCAGCTATTCTTTTTGCTTTGTAGACTATATGTAAAAATCTTTTATGTAAAATATCTTACTCAGGACAGCACTGAATAAAAAATAACATGCATTTTGTATGATCTTTCTTATTTTGTTAAAATTCACATGTTCACAGATTCTGCAAGGGGTTCCCAAACTTTTGCATACCACTGTATTTATGGTAGCAAATGTACAAAATATCTTGTACATCTTGAACATGATCTTAACTTAATATCCTAATGATTTTTGGAATTAAACTAAATTTTGACCCATACCATGTATTTTTGGCTATTGCTACAAATATAGCTGTGCTATAATTACTGGTTTTGTGGTCCAGGGTCACATATATATTTGAATATTATACATAAAAAACTGTGAATAAAAACTTTAAGCAGCCTGTTTTGAAGCATGTAGGCAATCTAATTAAACGTGTCGGGCAGCACAGCAGGGTGGCTATTGTTGAGGCTTTGCGCTGAGGGGGCCGTTTCACATTGAAAGGAAAATAGCTCACGAGAGGCTTTACAGCTGCTTTGGAGACATAAATCTCTCTCTCTCTCTCTCTTGCTTTCTTTCTTGTTTTAGTTCTGCAGACACCTGGCTCAAAGCCAGACCTCAGAGAAATGTGTATGTAACCGGATCCGCTTTACATTTATATACATCTGTAAGTGTGTAAGTGTGCGCACACACTTCAGCTCCTCCGGTCTTTCTGAACGTCTGGATGGAGAACAGTCTCTCTGGCTGACCTGAGGTCAGATTCCACATAGGTGATCTGTCAGGGACGGTCATATATGTGTCCGCTGGTCCAGGTAAACACAGGCTTGGTCTCTCCATCTGGTTCCAGTAAAGCTGACGTCTGCACTGTACAGAAAATGATTACACCTCCACTGAGGGCAGCGGTACAAACACAACCTGAAGGAGACCCAAAACATGACGTAAGGCACATGGTTGCAATCAGATCTTTTGGGCAAGACCTATTCAGATTCGTTTTCCCAGAGGAAATCAGGTGAATTGTGTTTTACAGGTGATTTAAAGCCTGTCTGCGTTAAAAGTGCCTGTTTTTTTTTTTCACTTGTTTTTTTGCAAACTTGAGTAAAAAATTAAGTGAATTACCTACTGTTTTTCAGCTAACGGCATCCTTTAAGAAATCTAATCCAGTCGTGATAGAAATGAACGGGAAGCAAATTTCATCTAGTGGAAACATTTGGTACTGCGCCCAATCAAAATCTTACTGAAAGCTAATTTTTTTGCAATATCAACCTCATACAGTTTTAGAGCAAAACGTGTTTTGAAAAATTTGCATTTTTTTTATAAGTTTAAGCCTCTGTAAATTGTTTACGATTGCATAATACATATTTTTACAATGCAACTTTTATTTTATTTTTTTCGTAATTAACACTAAATATGTCTCAGGTTGTGTGATAGCTTCAAAATAAATAAATAAAATAAAATAATATATTATATATATAAACACACACACACATATATAGAAATACACACACACACACACACACACACACACATACATACATACGTATATATATATATATATATATATATATATATATATATATATATGTATATATATATATGACAAAAAACTATTATATATATATATATATATATATATATATATATATATATATATATATATATATATAAAATTTCATATATCGTCATATATCATAAATATTCACACTGTCGATCGAAAGTTTGGGATAAGTTTTTAAAAAGAATTTAAAGAAATTAACACTTTTATTCAGCAAGGATACGTTAAATTGATAAAAAGTGAAAGTAAAGACATATTGTTAAGATTTCTATTTTGAATATGCTATTCTTTTTAACTTTTTATTAATCAAAGAATCCTGGAAAGAGTATCACAGGTTCCTATGTGTGTGTGTGTGTGTGTGTGTGTGTTCATATAAACTTGATCCATGCATATACACCTATAAATAGTCGTACATACATATAAACTCGATCTATGCATATACACCTATAAGCACATACATATAAATGGATCAAGTTTATATGTATGTGCGAGTGCTTATAGGTGTATATGCATGGATCGAGTTTATATGTACGTATGACTGTTTATAGGTGTATATGCATGGATCAAGTTTATATGTATGTGCGAGTGTTTATAGGTGTATATGCATGGATCAAGTTTATATGTATGTGCGAGTGTTTATAGGTGTATATGCATGGATCAAGTTTATATGTACGTATGACTGTTTATAGGTGTATATGCATGGATCAAGTTTATATGTATGTGCGAGTGCTTATAGGTGTATATGCATGGATCAAGTTTATATGTATGTGCGAGTGCTTATAGGTGTATATGCATGGATCGAGTTTATATGTACGTATGACTGTTTATAGGTGTATATGCATGGATCAAGTTTATATGTATGTGCGAGTGTTTATAGGTGTATATGCATGGATCAAGTTTATATGTACGTATGACTGTTTATAGGTGTATATGCATGGATCAAGTTTATATGTATGTGCGAGTGCTTATAGGTGTATATGCATGGATCAAGTTTATATGTATGTGCGAGTGTTTATAGGTGTATATGCATGGATCAAGTTTATATGTACGTATGACTGTTTATAGGTGTATATGCATGGATCAAGTTTATATGTATGTGCGAGTGCTTATAGGTGTATATGTATGGATCAAGTTTATATGTATATGCATGTGTTGTTGTGGGTGTATATGCATGGATCGTGTTTATATGTATATGCGAGTTTGTATAGGTGTCTGCATGCAGCGAGTTTATATGTATATGCCTGTGTTGTTGTGTGTGTATATGCATGGATCAAGTTTATATGTATTAGCGAGTGTCTATAGGTGTATGTATGCGTCAAGTTTATATGTATATGCAAGTTATTCACAAATGTATATGCATTCATTACTAACATAATATGTATCTGTTGTAGCATAACTGCCATGCTACAACAGATCCCAGCAGGAGACATTGCAGGATGAATATACGACCTCTAACATTCTCCAAATGCAAATCTATAAGGATGTAAACCTTTTCATTAGATGTTTGTGTTATTTTATTCATGCCACGTCCATAAATTTACATAAAATGCATAAAAAACCCATCTTGCTTCAACAAAAGTGGATTTCTTTTGCATGGGAGATGCAAATGGTCCGAAAGTATATTTCAGTATACTGCTAAACTTTTGATTTTGGGTTAAAATATGATCCAGACACAATCCTGACAGATTTCCGCACATAATTTAGCACAAATCGCATATCAAATGGAGTCCATATACAAATGATTTGGTCTCAGAGAAAGAAGGTCACCCTTGATGCTGCTGATCTTCAGAGATGTCACACAATAGGCAGTTCACTTTTTTTCCAGGGCATACAGTTGTGGCATTCCGGCCCAGATATGTCATAAATGTGATATTTTGAAGAAAATGTCATCTCTTAACTCCATCCTGTTCCACTCCAGTGACTGCTGGTTGCTTCCAGATTGGTTTGCTATAGATGATTCTGTCAGTTTGAGTAAACATTACAAAGAATGTGTGACGCCCCTGAGCCAGAGATGCAGTGACTTTGGGCGGGTTCACCACAGGACTCTGGACTCTCATTGGTCAGGAGCTGAGGAATTAGGAGGATTGCTGACATGCTATTGGCTGATGAATCGAGTGCTTAAGTACGGTTGTGTAAGAAGCCACAGGCGAGTCTTGCTGTTGACATAGCCTACGTACGTCCCAATGTGCACACTATCCACCCTAAATTCTATATGATATTAGTAATTTTCAATACTATTAGGGCAGATAGGGTGGATAGTATGCACATTGGGACGCAGGGAGACAGTACAGTTTAGAATGTGTTAATTTCTCAAATTTAAAAGTAATAGACAAATATCAAAACTGACCATAGTTACTTAACTACAAATGTCTTCTTAAATAAATATACTAAGTAATAAATACTAATACATATTTAAATGTCCATGGTTTATTGTGCATGACTTATAAATATAATTAAATATACATAAAATATTACAAGTTTTTTTTTTTTTTGGTATTTAGCAACTTTCAAAAAAAGAAAGATAGATAGATTTAAAAACCTTTTCTGACTTTGTAACATTTTATTTTTTCCCTACTGGTCTAACAAACACCTTATGGGTTGGAAAACTGATATTGTCAAATAATAACAGCCTGCTTGTCATGATCCATTCATATTAAATCAATAAAATGAATGAAAGTCCTGTTCTGTATTATTTAAGAAAATTAGTTTTCAGTCGAATAAGTAAAAAGGTTAAATACGTACATGTTTCTTGTTTACAAATATATATTTTGAAACAACATGAGTTCAAAGATCAATGTTACCTTTTTTAATGTTACCATTTCCAAAAAAATCTATATCAGAATCAGAATCAGAATGAGCTTTATTGGCCAAGTATGTTTACACATACAAGGAATTTATTGTAGTGACAGAAGCTCCACAGTGCAACAGAAAGACAGCAACAGGACAGGACACAGATAATAAAAGAATAATATACAAATATCCAAATAGGTAATGTACGAAGCAGCAAAAACACAATATATAATATAGACAACTATGTATGTACAGGTCAAGTATGTGCAAATTAGAAATGAGAAAGTAAAAATAAAATAAGTGAGTGTGGTGAATAAATAATGTATTATAGTTGTGTGTTCCACGTTTATTTATTGAGTGTTCATGAGATGGATTGCCTGAGGGAAGAAACTGTTTCTGTGTCTGGTCGTTCTGGTGCTCAGAGCTCTGTAGCGTCGACCAGACTGTAACAGTTCTAAGAGGGAGTGTGCTGGATGTGAGGGGTCCAGAGTGATTTTATCAGCCCTTTTGCTCACTCTGTATAAGTACAGTTCTTGGAGAGTGGGGAGGGTTGTACCAATGATTCGCTCAGCAGTCCGGACTACCCTCCGTAGTCTTCTGAGAGACTATATATAAATATAAATAATATTGCAGCAAGTCCCTTCCTGCATTATTTAAAAATAAAAATAAAATCAATTGAAAGAGCTGCATTACATGAAATATATCTGAAATTAATCTGTTTTTTAAATATAGCATGAAATCAAAAATAATTTATAAATTACTGACTATTCACTAAATGTCCCTGATTTTATTATGCTAAATCCATCAGTGCATGTCAGTCTAAGGAGAAAAAGTTTATTTTCTTTTAGCAAAATATAACAAATATATTTATATTAGTGCTGTCAAATGATTAATCGCAATTAATCACGTCCAAAATAAAAGTTTTTGTTTACATAATATATGTGTGTGTACTTTGTATATTTATGTATATAAAAATACACACACATACAGTATATTTTGAAAATATTTACATGTATATACATTTATATTCTTATATTTTATATAAATATATTTAATATATAAACATAACATTTCTCTTAAATATGCAACATGCATGTGTTTGTATTTATATATACACATCCTAAATATACACAGTACACATACATATATTATGTAAACAAAACTTTTATTTTGTGATTAATCGTTTGACAGCACTAATTTATAGATCCATATACAATATCGTAATATAAAAATAATTAAAAAAAATAAGAAGTGAAAAATTATATTATCCAATACCCAACCAGCTTTTCACTAATTTTATTCATATATTTATATAAAATTAAACAATTCAAAATTCAGACTATTTACTTTCTTAACACACATCCCTGGTTTTATTATGCCAAACCCATTAGTGCACCTTATTAAGAAAAAAAATGTTATTTTGTCTTCAGCTTTTAACTAACTATAATGCTCTTCACATCTAAAATGACCTTTTTTTCTGCCAAGACCATGCGAGTGGGCTAAAATAATATTTAATGAGTCTGCAGCCTTCTTTTCACAATCTAATCCAATCAAAATCAAGTCCTGCCCTCCATCATTTAACAGAAAATGTGTTTTCAATAAGAAAAAAGTTGCATTAAAAAAGTTAAATGCACGTATCTTGGTTTTACATGTAGATTTAAAATAACATGAAATCTAAATTAAGCCTAATTACTTTCTTAATAGATGTCCCTCAACATCTTATGCAATTTCTTTTTGCTAATTTAACTTTATATTGAACAAATCTTTTCATCAACTTTTATTAAAATGTAATATATTCCACCTATAAAATGGCTTTTCTTTTCTCCTGAAGCCATGCTAGCGAGGAAAAATAATAGCCTATTATTCAATAATAAGTGTACCTTGATTTTCATGATCAAATCAAATCGATAAATATAAGCCCCGCCCACATTATTATTATTACACTTAAAAATACCTTGTATTTAAAATGTGAAATGTTTACGTTTCATGTCTGCAATATGTATAAAATAAGATCATAAAAACAAACATAAATGGAGCAAAAAAGTGATCCAGGTTTACGAACTATGACACCACAATAACACAAACTATCTTGTCTGCCAGCGCTGTTGATTTTATTCCCTCACTGATGCAGTTGTTTGCCATTTAACCAATCTGGCACATCCTTGTTTTCTTCGCGCTTGGATGAGGCTGAACTGCTGACACACGGATTATGTGGAGTCACATCAGCATGGTAATATCGCCCAAATGCTTTTATGATACATACGGGGGTGGTGGTGATGGTGTGGGGGGGGGGGGGTTGCAATATTTGGTTCTTTCATCTTCTAAAGCTGAGGTGCTTGTCAGCAGTGCTGAGCTGCGGCTTGTGGATTGGATTGTATAATGCAGCGGTGACAGGGAAAGGCTTATGGAAAATCATAAGCCAAAAACCTCTCGCTCTCTCTTCATTCTGTCCGTCAGGGCCAAGAAGTACTCAGGATAAAACCCACTGAGCGTCAAACTGCTAGCAATCAACCCGGAAAAACACTGTTTGTCTGTAAACAAAGATACAGTAAATATATCTCATGAATAACAAATCCTATCTTTCACTCATGGGTGTTGAAGTACTGGAAGTGAAAACACAAGAGCTGTATTATTCATTAGTTTAGGATGGTATTCACTTGCGTAATGTGGCATATTTTTAAATGATATAAATAATGGACTTGACTTCATCCATCGGATTTCGATTGGATTGTAAAAAGTGTGCTGTTACATTATTGGTTATTACGTTTTTATTCCCGTTACGTGACCAATTTTGAGTCGTAAATGCCTTGTGACTAGGTTCTCTGGAAAAATGCGCCATGACAACACTGATTGGCTGATATCCATGGAAAAAATATGTGTGATTTAAAAAAAAAAACTGAATCAAAAACAGTGACAAAGATGAACAAGAACAAGGAAAACACTTTGGGGGGGGGGGGGGGGGGGTGCAGCAAATTAAATAGTAGTATTATGAAATTTACTTCACTTTTATGTTTTGAACCAATATGATTAAATAATTAAATGTGTGATATCACTTTTTATATAAAAAAAACAGTACATTACAGATTATTAAATTTAGTTTGATTTATATAGAAATATGTTTAATTTAATATTTGATATTATTAAATACTTAATTTTAATAATACAAATAACAATCTACTTGGTTTTATATACACAAATATGATTAATTAAATATATGATATAATTAAACATTGATTTAATAGTAAAAAGACATCCCATTAAACATTAATAATTTATTTTATATGTACAAATATGATTAAATAATTAACTTATTATTAAATTAACATTACATTTTAATATTAAAAAGACAGCCCACTAAGGATTATTAAATTGAGTTTGTTTTAGATGTTTAAATATGATTAACTAAGTAAATATTTGATATAACTAAACATGGTTTTAGTAGTAAAAAAAAAGACAGCCTATTAAAAATAAAACAAATTGTTTTATGCTTCATATGTACAAATTTGATTAAAATAATTTAATGAATAATTGAACAAATTAATTCATATGTTTTAATACAACATGCATTGCTGAATGCACAATACAATCAGGAGGGTTTTGTAAGCAATTAGAATTGATTTTAATTTCTTTAAGTCTTAAATTCACATTTTTGGTATAACCGATGGGTGTAAATAAAAAAATATTTTAAGAATTTAATTTCCCAGAAATAATCATTTTTAAAAAGGCAGGAAATAATTTATAGAATTTAAATAATAGTTTAATAAACCATTTAATTAATGAATCCATTTAAATTAATATAAAATGTATAAAAAAAAATTTAAGTTAACAAATACACATAAATAATTAAAATAAATACATTGTAAAAATGCTTTTTATGAAGTTGTTTTACAAGAAAATAGAATTTCAGTCCTACTTTACTAGCAATCTCTGAGTGAAAATTGTTTCTACAACTTTTTTTTTTCCCATTCAGATATAAATTTTTCAAGCTTGACCACCACAATATGCTTCTGTTGTATAAAAAGGAACAGCATGAACAACAGTGTTCTTCAAAAATTCTCTTTTTCTCCTCAACAGAAGAAAGTCAGTCTCACTGGTTTGGAGCGTCATGAGGGTGAGAGCTGAACTATACATTTAAGAAGTTCCTGATGAATGTGTCCTCTAGAGAGCAGGTTGAACTACAGAGTCCTAACAGTGTTTTTGATATGAGCTCACAGGCAGACCTTACCGTCTCTATATGTGCGGCAGGAAGCCGTGAGTTGTGTTTCCACGGTGCCGTGAATCATTTCAGCCCTCACGCACATGCATAGCTCACGCTTTATGAGGTGTCGGAAAAATTGAGCCGAGGGTTTGGCTACTCCAACACCCCTCACACGAAGGAAAACCTCCATTTCCTTTAGATGTACCCAGAAGTCATCAACATTAAACAACAATAAACTTGACAATTTAGATCCCAAAAAACTGCAATAAATATAATGGTATAAATAAAAACAACAGTAGTATTAACTTTGAATATTATTGTATAAAAAAAAAGCATAATCAAATAAATACCATACAAACAAAAACACTTGATCTTTAGTTGATACTTCTGAGGTCACTAATTTACCTATTGTCAAAATAGTTTAAAATGTATGAGTTAAGCTGGCATCCATGTTTCTTGTGGCAAGATGTTCTAAATCAATAAGTTACCAGAAATAACTCCTGCATTTTCCACACACATATAGCTATTTCAGGGAATGAAACATATTTGACACACATTTCTCAGAGCAGTCCTACAAATAAAGACTGAATTTCTGTGGTTGCAGAAAAAAAAAAGATGCTTTAAAGTGGAGTTTCTCGGAAACCTGCGGAAAAGATGCAAAGTAAACAATTCGATATGTCGTGAAAAGAGCCAGCGCATGTCTGTAAAGACGGGGTGTAACTCCATGACTTCATCAGAACCTACCAAGGCCAAAGTTTTAGGTCAAAATATTGGCAAGACGAGGTGGAGCCCAATAAACGCATCCAAATAAAAGATACGCACACATACATACATACACACATAAACACTCACACACACACACACACACACACACACACACAGAAGAGTCCAGCTGGACTGCAAAACCCAGAATAAAACAACTTGTACATTTGTGTGCTGTAACTGTGCCTGCTGGTTTTGATTATTGGAACATTAAATCATAACACGAACAGCCCATCAAGAAGAAAAACAATTAAAAGTAATGAAGACGTGACAAGTTTGTTTCCTTGACAACCTGGTATGAGTGTGTTTTTCCGTCTGGTGGGGTCGTGAAAGGGATGGTCGCTTCCTCTCACACACACACACACACACACACACATTCATATCCCCAGCTGAGAAATAAATAAATATATTTTCCATTGTCTTCTTCCATTCAACTAGAAAAGCCTGTTTTTAATCGCAGAGAAGTAAACAAACCACAACATTTTATTATGGTTGTGATTGCATGACATTGCGCCGCAGTTTTGAGCTCTGTGGGAGGCTGTCTGTTTTCAGTCGCAAACCACAAAATCTCAGCGTACAACTCCTCTGGTTTATTAGCGATAGATATATCAGCCAGGCGATTAATCAGATGATATTTGGCCGTTTCGAGATTATTGGGAGGCCATCTTGTGGTTAGTGCAAAACCCAGATTTGCTGGCATGGCTGATGTATCAATCTCTAATAAACCAGAGGAGTTGTACACTGAGATTTTGTGGTTTGCGACTGAAAACAAACGTCCTCCCACAGAGCGCAAAATTGCGGCACAGTTTTTTTTTTTTTTTTGTTAGATAATTATGTGAAGCAAGATGTGGATTTTTTTTACTGCCAAATGACCTGAACAAATCATGAAATGAATGATTCAAATATGAAATAAACAACTGATGCATTTCCTGTATTGAGTTTTTTTCATGTTTTCGAATAAAACAAGAAAAATCACAATAAATACAAGAAGCTGTGTAGTGTAAGTTTGTAGTAAGTTTAATACTGCTGCCCTAATTAAAATCCTTAATATTTTGTGCTAGATTATTTTAGTAATTTAGGGGACATTTACACACAGTTTTCATCTAAAAATGGAAAACTTTTGTTGTTGTTGTTGCTTTGGCCATTCATTTAAACAACAACCATGTTTCGGGGCCTGAAAACAAACTTCTGAGTTTTTTTTTTTTTACTTTTTCATTTCAAAACTGAAAAATGTAACTAATTTTTTTGTTAAATGGTTGCTTGCTAAGCTAAAACTAATCATTTTAAGTTGTTTCCGCAAAACTGATTTATAACTATTGTTATACTTTTGTTAGTAGCTTGTAGTGTAGTTAACTACAGTATTTAATAGATAGCTTAACAGTAGTTTGAAACTGTAGCTCGCTAAGCTATGAACTAATAATAATGAAAAGTACCAGAGACAAATTTCGAAATATTTGTAGCTTATTTTGTTAGAAGCTTGTACACGAAAAAAATATTGGTGTATAGGATTTAGTTTGAAACATTTTTCGCTCAGAAACAGCTAGTAAATTTCACAAATAATTTCAAAGAAATCGCAAGTAACACACTGAATTAAACATTATTTTTTTAAGCAGTAAGACAAAAATTTATTGTAAAAAATAATCCTATAATCTTTAATCTTTAAGTAGCCAAAGTGCACTACACACTACTCTGTGTAAACTACACAATATACACAATTTTACCTGTATACACGGTAAAAAAAATCCGTAAAATTTACGGTAAAACAACTGGCAGCTGTGGTTGCCAGAATTCTACCATAAAAAATACGGTAACAACATTTCAGGTTTTACAGTTTTAACTTAAATTTACAGTTAAATACCGTAATTTCATTAACTGGTATAATGTTAATATATCAACCTATTGAAGTACTGAAATCTGTTTTGTACCTTTGAAATACACTGATAACCACCAAATGCAGGTGTGGTGTGGTGATGAGTAAGTCACATGATGAACTAAAGCCCATCACAAGCAGCTTTTAAATAATAACATATATAGAAGGTGCACAGTGTCATTCACACAAGCACTAAACACCATCATGGTGAGACTCATTAAACTGAAATATGCAATAAACATTAATTTAACAACATTAGATGTAACATACAACCCTAATAAACATAACTGATAAGAAAATACTAAGAAGAAACAGTTATTTCAACGAAAAAACATCAAATTCAAACAAAATTCGAAATGCAACGCAGGGAATTCTGGGAACGTCAGTTTACGATTTTTCCTGTAAATTTTACAGGAACTTGCCGTTAACTATTTAACATGTTTTTACTGTAGCATTTTCACAGTTTTTACCATTAAAATCACAATCATTTCTTATAGTGTAACTAATGTTTTAGTTAAATGGTAGTTTACTAAGCTAAAACGAATAGTTTTAAGTAGTTTCCCTAAAACAGATTTATAAATGTTATGTTTTTAGTAGCTTGTAGTGTTTCTAATCGGTAGCTTAGTAAGTTACAATTTTAAAGTAGTAAGACTAAAATAGTATTTTCCTGTAAAACTTAATCCAATACTCTTTATTTACAATTTTTTACAGTGTAAAGTGTTTTTCGAATTAAATTTATACATTTAAATTATAAGTAGCTTGCTTCTAAATTTCTTAGTTTCAGTGTAACTTCCCCATCATTAAAAATCTTGTAAATTATGACCTCACAAATCCTTGTTTTTATTCTCCCACTTAGAGTTTTCCTATCGGAAATATACAACACCTGAGGTTACATCAGTGACAGGATATGACCTCATCAGATGACTTCCTGCATCCTGTGCGATTCAGCTGAAGGGAAGCACCGTATCCATGTTTGGATTTGCTCACTTCCCGTCGGACATGAACAAGAAACACTGGATGCTTTTTAAGACCTCTTACAAAAAAATTATATGGCGTTACCATGGTAAAATGATGCTATCAGATGGTAATACAATGATATTTTGATATATACAATGGTACAGGTTTAATACAGCACTATGTGTGTCCAAAAACATGGTTTTATTATGGTGCATGCTATAAAAGCATGGTAAAAGCATGGTATTTTTTCTTAGTTTATCATTATGCTAAAAATACATATTTACTTTCAAGCCAAAAGTCTTATAATAGCATTCTAGTGATGCTTCTTCTCACACACAGCATACTTACACACATTTCTTTGATTAATTATTAATGCAACCGAGGCATTTTCTCAGATTCATCTGAAGCAGCCGTCAGCAGCAGAAGATGAAGATGAATCTGTGTACGATCAGACAATAAATCACAAATACTTCCGAGTTCAAAGGGCTGGCAAAATATTCACACTCAGCCGAGTCAAATTGCGGGTTTACTGATGAAATAAAATTAAATGTCAATCAATGGCAGAAAGTGAATCGAATTTCTTCAAAATTCAAATACATGTCACTCGTTTTGATATTTTGCAATGACATTTATGCATTTTTAAAACTCCAAACACATTTTAGGGCCACTGTCTCTACAATTCACGTTTCATTGCATATTAGAGGATCTAGCTGGGAATCTAGGGCAGACGTGGACAGAAAAAGACTGGAATACAATGAAGAAAGTGCGCACAGACACACACTTACTCCTCGATTTGGTCGTTTGAGATGCATGAATGAGAGAAACCTGGCCAGAGAAGAGCAGAAATGAATCCTAAAAACTAAAGATAGAAGGGAGAATACTCGATGTTCAAGACTTATAATTCAACACTGTTTCTATATCAGGCAGAGGCACATGTGCTCTAGGTGGCTTGAAGCCTGAGTGTGTGAGTCTCAGGGGTCATTAGGGTCAAAGAATCACCTCCTTTGACGTCATAAACCCCCGCAGGCACCAGGAGAAGCACTACGGTACAACGTTAGCATAACCTTCATAAAACGCTTAGAAATTGCAGTGAAAAGTTCACATCCATGCAGCCAGTCCAAAATGTTTCTGTTGTATAACAAGCAAATGCAGTTTTATACGCAGAGTCAAAGTCATTTTAGCGAATCGGTTCATTTGTGTGAGTCACTTCAATTAACTGGTTCAAATAATCAAACTAGTGTTGCTATGCGTTTGTTAAGGTTTTTGGAGTGGATTTAATGTTATATGCTGTTACTAAGGTTTTCAAAGTGATTTAAGTGTGTTGCTATGCGGCTGTTAAGGTTTTCAGCGTGATTTAAGTGTGTTGCTATGCGGTTGTTATGGCTTTTGGAGTGGTTTTGTGTGTCACTATGTGGTTGTTAAGGTTTTCAGAGTGACTTTAGTATGTTGCTATGCAGTTGTTTTTGAAGTGTTTAAATGTGTTGCTATGCAGTTTTGCTGTTTTAGTGTGTCACAATGCAGCTCAAGGTTTTCTGAATCGTTTTAGATTGTTGCTATGCGGTTGCTAAGGTTTTCAGAGTGATTTTAGTATGTTGCTATGCGGTTGTCAAGGTTTTCAGAGTGATTTTAGTATGTTGCTATGTGGTTGGTAAGGTTTATGGAGTGATTTTAGTATGTTGCTATGCGGTTGTCAAGGTTTTCAGAGTGATTTTAGTATGTTGCTATGTGGTTGGTAAGGTTTATGGAGTGATTTTAGTATGTTGCTATGCGGTTGTTAAGGTTTTTGGAGTGTTTTTATTATGTGGCTATGCGGTTGTCAGGGTTTTCAGAGTGATTTTAGTATGTTGCTATGCGGTTGTCAAGGTTTTCAGAGTGATTTTAGTATGTTGCTATGTGGTTGGTAAGGTTTATGGAGTGATTTTAGTATGTTGCTATGCGGTTGCTAAGGTTTTTGGAGTGTTTTTATTATGTGGCTATGCAGTTGTCAAGGTTTTCAGAGTGATTTTAGTATGTTGCTGTGTGGTTGCTAAGGTTTATGGAGTGATTTTAGTATGTTGCTATGCGATTGCTAAGGTTTTTGGAGTGATTTTAGTATGTTGCTATGCGGTTGCTAAGGTTTTTGGAGTGGTTTTAGTGTGTCGCTATGCAGTTGTTAGGGTTTTCATAATGGTTTTAGTCTGTTCCTAAGTGGTTGTTAAGGTTTTTGGAGTGATTTAATATGTTGCTATGTGGTTGCTAAGCAGTTGTCAAGGTTTTCCAATTGGTTTTTGTGTTCTATTTTTAGTGTAATCTATACCCTTAAATAATCTATACAGTAAAACAAGAAAATTAATTTGAGAATAAGTCTGAATGAATCACTAAAAAGTATTGGTTTAGAAGATTGATTCGTCACCATTATTTGGTAGAATCTGCTCATCGAAACATTACTGCAGGAAATTTGCTTGGGTTTTGACACTTTTACATCAAAGCAACACTTCTGACAACACACAGCTGACAAACTTTTATTATCTCATGGTGTAATAAGTCTGTACACCCATAAAACAGGAAGCCATAGACACAAATAGTTTTTAACCGTTTCTCCCTTTTGGATTATGAAACACTAAAGCTGCCTGAAACCTCCAGTAGAAATAAAGACGAACATTGTTTATCGCCAACTGATGTTTCCAATTTGTTGTCATGGCCTCTGAACCCCAACTGTGCTTCTTTTTAAACTGATAAACGGATTAAAATAGTGTCCGTTGGCACCTTAACAACAGTTTCATCACATCTGTGTCTCTCGGGAAACGAGGAATAGATTTGAGAACGTGTTTGCTGTTTCCTGAGCGTAGCTGCGTTATGATCCTGCATTGCTTCATCAGTCTGTCCTGGACTAGAAGCACAGCTGTCCAGAGTCTCGGACATCAGACCATCACACTGCAGCTTCTGCTGGCCAAGAACCGCCCACTTGAGACATCATATGACAAACAATGCTGCTGTGGCTGCTGTGTTTAGTATGTCGCTATGCAGTTGTTAGGGTTTTCATAATGGTTGTTAAGGTTTTTGGAGTGTTTTTAGTACTTGCTAAGTGGTTGTTGGGGTTTTTGGGGTGGTTTTATTCTGTTGCTAAGTGGTTGGTAAGGTTTTCAGAATGGTTTTAGTGTGTCTCTATGAGGTTGTTAAGGTTTTTGGAGTAGTTTTAGTGTGTTGCTATGCAGTTGTTAGGGTTTTCAGAATGGTTTTAGCCTGTTTCTAAGTGATTGTTAATGTTTTTGGAGTGGTTTTAGTGCATTGCTGTGTGGTTGTTAAGGTTTTCAGAGTGGTTTTAGTATGTTGCTATGCAGTTGTTAAGGTTTTCAGAGTGGTTTTTACTTGCTTTGTGACTGCTAAGGCAGTGGTTCTCAACCACATTTCTGTCAATCATGGTATACTCACTAAATTAAGTAGTTTATTACATTTGTATTATAGTTTTATTATAGTTTTTTACAATTCCCTAACAAAAAATAGGTCATACCAGTGACGTTGACTAAAAGCTTCATATGAAATCATGAGATAAATGAGAGAATTTCTGATAACTGAAAAGAAGCAGTGGACTAAACATTGGCCTTTTTTCATAGATCTTTAGAAAATAGGAAGGAGGAAGTGATGTCATCAGTGTGATATTCCAAAATAAAATAATAATTTTGTTAAGCGGTAACACCAGTGACACAACTCCAGGGGACCACTGTTTTCATTATATATTTTATAATATTTATTTGGCATTTTGTTTTTTTATGGCATTTACATCATATATTTGATAGTTATGAATAGACTTTTGTATTTTAAATGGTAGAAAATCCTGTTTTTGACCTCAAAATAAAGCACTTTCCCATTGTACATGCCTGTGGGGACAAGTAATTTTGTGGTACTTGGAATTCTATATAATTAATAATAAAAAAGAAAATGCCACATTGATGGCTCAGGAAGGTGTAATTGTTCAAATAACATATTGTTTCATTTTAAAATATAAAAAAATTGTAACCCTAATGTGTATTTCAATTGAAATATTTCTGTAAAGTCTAGGGACAGAAAAGTGGACGTTTCTGTTGAATGACCCATTGCTGTGTGGTTGTTAAGGTTTTTGGAGTGGTTTTAATGTGTAGCTATGCAGGTTTTACAGTTTTCAGAATGGTTTTAGTATGTTGTTATGCAGTCGTTAAGGTTTTCTGACTTGTGAGGGTATGCTGTGCAGTTTTGCCAGACTGGGTTGTTCTGTAGACTTGGTTTGAGCATCGTCCCACCTTCAACCTCTAACGTGCCAGTCTCTGGATTAAGACCAGCAAGTTTTAGGAGAACAGAAATTATTTTTCCAGCCCAGAACCAACTCCATCAGAATCTGGCACCACAATCTGCACTCCCGCAATGGAAAAAGGCAGCATTTGATATGCACAGACAAATTCAGGCCTGTTCCCAAAGGTTTTCAGAGGTACAGAACCCTTAAGATTGTAGGATTTAAAATACCCTATATCTTAAATCCCTCCATTTTATCTCCAAATTCCCTCTTTTAACAGCAAGCTAATACCTCAGCAGTGAACTAACGGGGTGAAAATTAAACATTGGGAGTTCTTCTGCTGAGCAGACCACAAAAAATGTGTCTGTATCAGGGTGGAGCTCAACATCCGCAGAAACGAGGTCAACAAACCCTCTTGCTTATTTCTAATTTTCTCCAAAATTGCCCAACATCTTGCAGAGGCTCCCCGATCAACCGTTCCCAAACACATCTGGACCACAGCAAGCCAGAATTCGCTCCTAATCCGTCCAGTTTTCCTTGGCTCTGAGGATTTGCAACAATACTGCCAAAAACCATAAAACAAACAGAAGGTTAAACCCAAAAATCCCCTATTGCAGACATCAAAATTCAAAAACACAGCATTTGTCTAAGAGAAAGAGAGGGAGATGTCTCAGATTTAGACACAATTATGTCAGAGACGCAATCAGATTATTGATTAGCAGCTGGCAGGAGCTGATAAGACCCTACGACAGCTCGGATTTGAGCCCACATGGCTTCCTGGTTGGCTCCTGCCCGATAATATGGGATTCACCAGTCCGAACGCTCCCAGAGAGTTGCTGTCATTGTTGGCATAAGGGGATATTGCAAGCATGTCACGGACAAATCTGATATTTCTTTGTTTATTTCAGGTGCACTCATTAAAATACCCCAACCGGATCCCTCCTGCCTCGGATCGCTCGGCTCTTCTCCTCTATTCCTCCATATCTCTGTCCCTGAGGGCGTTATAATCTCTCCCATCTCAGAGCACATTAGCATCACAATTAAAACTGTATTTAACCCTTTAACACGCGACAAATTCTGCTGTCTGGAGGGAAGGGCTCGCAGCTGAGAAAGATGTAGATGATTCAGATCCATATTTGCAAAAACAAAAGGTTAAACAAGATGATTGTGTTTGTTTATTAGAAGAGCTTAAACATGATGTTTATGTTTGTTAATGAGAGGTATGGGGCACTTTCTATGCATAGGGTACAAAGCAGTGCCAAGTTATTTTCTTTGAAGCAATAAGATGGTTATAGAAATTTAAATGTAAGTGATAATTTTTTTAAAATAATTAATTACAATTATACAAACAAACACACATATATATTAAAATATAAAATTACATACACTACAATTACAATACAATAATTACAATAGCTGTTCTAAAAATAATTGAAATATTAAAATTATTTGAAATAATTTAAAATATATAATTTATTTAAATTTAAAAGATCTTTTATATTTACATTTTTAACTTTTTAATATAAACAAAAATAAAACCAATATATAGACCCATTTTAATATTTTAAATTTAAATATGAAAAAATTATTTCAAATAAATTATATAAAATTAAGATATAAATATAAAATATAATGCAAAATATAAAATAACAAATATAAAAGGAATATTTGTGAAAAATAATAATTTAAATTAATAATTATTTCATATAAATGCTAAAAAAAATTAAGATATTTAGTAATACCTCCTGAGGTAAACAACCAACATTTTACAGTGGAAACACTTAATCTCACATTTTTTTATTCTCTGTTACAAGCACTGTTTTGTGCCATAACTGCTCTTTCTCTCTCTGTCAAACAGTGCTGTGTCAAACCATGATGGCAGCCATTCATAAACTGAATAAACTGATCTGTTTTTCTTCAGAGAACAGAGGCTGATCATGGCTATGTTTGGCAGAGAAAGTGAAAAAGACCCCCTTCCCATGTCTTTAATACTGTTTAGCTAATAAAATCAGTCCAGGGTTAATGAAATCTGTCCTGGGTTAATGAAATCACTGCTCATGTTCCATTAGTGTTCCAAACTCCACCCACTCAAAGAATTATCTGTGCCCTGATTGGTCACACCCTGTGTTGATGTGTTTCAATGCACCGCCAATGATAGCAGTACTGGTTTAAAGTTAAATAATTAGCTCATTTAAAAATTTAAAGGATAAAAAGACAAAATCTCATTTCATTTAAACACAGTGCATCAAGACAATACAACCACGATTTGTAGTCGATAATGAGACACAAAAACGAACCAATGAAATTTTTACAACAATAAAGTCAAACCTGGTGTAGCGCATCAAAACGCAAGCAAGAATGATATTAGAGAGCTACAACTGAGATTAAAAAACATAATAATAGCAGGTATGATAGCTAATCCTACAATATAGTGTAAAACAACAGCAAAAGTAAGTTCAGAGAAAACTTACCAAAACGGCTGGAAATCACACATTTAACACACAACAAAGAAGAAGGCAAAACTGAGGGACAAATATCTTAATTGATTAAAAACAAACGGAAACACAAAAAATTCTTCTTCTTCTTCTTGGTTTTTAATGGCGGCTGGCAACCCATGTAAATGTGTGCACTGAAACACAAAACACTTCCAGAATAAAAGACTTTAAGACATGATGCATCAAAATAAAAAGTCCAACAAAGATAAAAAAGAAAAAAAAAAGAAAGAAATCAGGTGGCAGGATTTTTTTGTGCAAAAGAAAAAACAAACACCTTTTATTTTCATTTTTGTGTGAACTCTACATTTAACGACACATTATCATCTCTAGTTCTACCTAAAAAAAATATTTCATCAGTAATAAGTATTTCATTGTATCATTTCATCAATTTTAAGTAACAATTAAAAATAAGACTTTTAAAACTTTTAAGACTATTAAGATTTTTTTAATTGTGACATTGTTTTCATTGCAAATAGTACATTTATTTTATTTTATGCAAAATTCACATTATTTTGTGTTTTTAAAATTTTGTTTATTCAAATAAAATGTAAACATAAAAACAGTAAAACAAATACTATGTGGAAGTATATACTGTATAATTCCATATATTTTTATAGTTTTTGTATGACAATAATGATAATATATTTTTACATTATTGTTAACTAAAACAAAAAGTATTTTTGTTAAAGACAGACACCACAAAAGTCGATTGATTTACCATTGAATTTTTTTGAACATCTCCGTATATTTATGATACTTCAACACAAATTTCTGCATCCTATTCTCTTAATCACCCACACTTTAATTTTTAAAGCAATTTAGCACTCCAAAATGGCCTTGGGATCACAAATTGCGCCTTGCAAAAAAAACATCCTTTTTTATGATTTTGGAATTTATGATTGTTTTAGTAAATAAACAACGTTATCAGTTGGTTCTTCGCCAAAATGGAATGTTTGTCTTGAATTATTCCCATCCGCAGACATTTCCCTTGTAAGCCTGATCTTTTAATAACAATAAACATTATTATATATTCATGACCGTCTGTTTTGTTTCCCGCACAGCACCAGAAACAAACGTCTCTCTCTCTTGCCCCCCTGCACACACTCAGACAGAGTCTGATCTTCATCCGTGGTTAACACACAGCATAATTACACCATTCCATGCTTAATGAATGGATCCAATCTGAAAGCACTCTTCGGATACACGGGGGCTCCTTTTCTGTGCCCTACAGGGTCACATGAGCACACCCAAACAGCTCTTCACACTGACAGCGTTTTTTTTCTAAAGAGTCCATTATTGCACTGGACCTATTCATTAGCGGGGGAGAGACAGGCTTGTCTGCAGCAGGCAGACAGGTGGGCCGACAGACAGATGCCGTGAAGGTGAATATTGTTGCAGACAGCTGGCTGATGGACTGATAATGACCCGAGTGTGTCTCTGTCGAGCTTTTCCTGTCGCTGCATTTTGGTCCATCACTCCTCACTGGGGTGCGGGGAAAACATTCATAATTTCAACAGAAAGTCTCTATTAAAAAGAAGAAATTATATTTGTAAAAAGGCCCTTTTGAGACCATTAAGACTTTTGGCATTGTAGAATTATTTTTATGGAACTTAAGCATATTGCAACTCAAACTTTTCATTAATGGGTCTATTTATTTAATTATTTTACAGTGAGCAAAATTCCTATTATTCTCAATGAAGATTAAATATAAATTAAAACAAAATGTAATTGTGCAGTACAACAAGTACTACTAGGATGCATTACATACATTATAGTTTTTTGCCTTACATTTATTAGAAGATTTTTTTTTTTTTACATTAATGAAAATTCACTGATGTTAGTGCTGTCAAATGATTAATCGCGATTATAAATATAGATATGTAAATACATGCAAATATTGTCAAAATACATACTGTATGTGTGTGTATTTATACATACTAACTATACACAGAACACACATGTATATTATGCAAACAAAAACTTTTATTTTGTATGCGATTAATCGCGATTAATTGTTTGAAAGCACTATCACTGAAACTAAAACTGTTAAAAATGGTTTTCTTTAAATCTTTAACACTGACATTAAAAATATATATATTTATTCAATGAAAAATGTAACAAAAAAAATAAATCGAAATTCTCATTGTTTTCAATAGTGATTTGTTTATGTATTCACATAAATATACTACATAAATTGAAAGCAGTACAACAAATACTACTAGGATGTATAAATACTTTTATAAAATATATTTTATATATTTTTGTATATTTATATATTATAGTTTTTTGCATTGCATTGCATATAATGAGAATCATATTTTTACATAATGGCAATAAAAATTCAGTGTTGTATAAAATTTAAAAAAATCATTTTCATTGAAATAAAGCTGAAGTTAAATAAAATATAAATATTTAATGGCACATTTTATTATATACAAACATATTAAAATAAAATGTATTACATAAATTAGAATCTTTAAATTAGTACAAAAAATACTATTGTATTGGATGTATTTGATGGATATGAGAATTAGACTTTTTACATTATGGTAATGAGAATTCAGCATAATGTTTGTTAACTAAAACTCAAAATCAAAATATCAAAAATGTATTCCATTTAACTTTTTCAAATTGAAAGCTGAAATAAAATAAAATAAATATTTGATGAAAAACATAAAAGAAATGAACAAAAATCTTAAAAACTAGCAATGTTGCCTTGGCATCCAACTGAAAGATTTTTGACAAAATTTGTAATAAATAAATAACGCACATAACAAAATGACTAAAACAAACTAAAATGAAAACATAAAAATAAAAGCTCATTCAAAATATTAATAAATAATATAAATGCATTTAAATAACACTACAATAATACTGTGAGAATTTGGAGAAGAAATATGCTTAATTATTACAAAAATAATATCACAATGCCAAAACCTCATAATAGTCCACATTTTTCTTTATTTACCAAAATATAATTACTTATTTTTGTCTTATGTTTTTGGTATGAAATATGACCCCGGACATGTTGTTGACAAGCTTTGTGATATTCGCCCCGGGAATTCTTTGTTTCTCGGACAATCTCTCTCTCTACACCGATCCCATTATGATAAGAGACTCCTCACTAATTGAGTCATTAGTGAAAAGCGACTGGTTTTAGCACACGCACATGCCATTTATTCCAACATACGACCTCAGAAATTAATTTGTTTCCTCTCAGATAATTACACACGGTCACATCAGCAAATAGCAAGACACAAAAACACACGGTTCGACCCCCCAAAGGCTTAATGTTCAGTCATCACAAAATTAGCATGACCTTTAAGAACCACAGGTTTATCTCACTAACTAACTACTTAACTGATCTATCCAGTGCATCTAAATGAGAACTTGACACTTTTAAATTAACGTTAGTGCATTTAACGTGAATTTTTTTTTTCAGTTCATGCTTTCATTAAAAAATTAAAAAACAATGACCTTGGCGATGCTATCGCTATGCTCTACTTTTCAAGCTGCAGGAATTATTAATTATTAATCAAAATAGTATAAATAGTATTAATAATAATTAATTATAATGAATACAAACTAATTTAAACCACATGCTTTATAAAAAAATGTTTTTGAAACTACAAGAACAAGGTATATTATTAAATTAAAACAATATTTATTAATTAATATAATAATTAATGAGTGAAGTGACATTCATAATAAGTAATACAAATATGTATGACTACAAACTTCACCAAAATGTATCCTAAATAAATAACATTTGCAATTTTTTTGAAATACACATTTTGACATTATTTAGTAATAATAATAATAATAATGACTACAAACTACATCAAACTTACCCTAAAAACTTGCAATTTCTTTAAATCAAGATTATTTTATTAACAATTCATTTTACTTTTGAGAAATTATTAGAAATTACATTTGAAAAAAGTTGTGCTGTCAAATGATTAATTGCGATTAATTGTATCCAAAATAAAAGTTCATGTTTACATAATATATGTGTGTACTGTGTATATTTATTATGTATATATAAATACAAACACATGCATGTATATATTTAAGACAAATATGTTATGTGTATATATTATATATATTTATATATCAAATGTATATACACATGTAAATATTTTCAAAATATATACTGTATGTGTGTGTATTTATATATAATAAATATACACAGTACACATACATATCTTACACAAAAACTTTTATTTTGGATACAATTAATCGCAATTAATCGTCTGACAGCACTACAAAAAAGATAACTTTAAGACTTAAGATTTGTTTGCATTGTGATAATTATGTATATAGTAGAAATTTTGCATATCCACCCTATACCAAATTAGCATGACCTTTAAATGAAGACCACACACCCACACACAAACATACTCAAATGTAAGCTGTGCTTTACGAATGCACAATCAAAGCATAATTAATTGACTCCTTATTAAAATTACAAAGTGAACAATCGAACGGAAATGAAATGATGCATAAAGGAGTATGATTGGGTTGAGAGTCACGACGCTAATGCTCACAGTAGCGGGACAGGTGTGTATCAGCCTTCTACATGTGAACATCTCTCACACGCAGAGGCCAAAGAGCAGAGAAGATGGCAGAGATGAAGAGTGAGAGTGAATGTGTGTGTGGCCAGAGCAAAAGGCAGAGGCTTCAGCATATGGTCAACTGACTGCCCACTGTGAGAACATTTACCATTGTGTGTGAGCTAATGATGGTGGCCTTCATCCTCTGTAATCTACAGTGTGTGTTTACCAGCATGAAATAAGGTGTTGTCTTCAGTCAGGGATACATAAACACAGCAATGACTCACGGAAGGGATCATGTAGTCAGCCGGTTAGTCATTAACTCAAAATAAATCCCAATGTGAGGCGGAGAGGCGTCGCATGACTCTGAAGTATAGCTAAGCTCCAGTCATACCAACAACGATGTTGTCTGTTTATTCTCAGTGCACACTCGTTTGCCGCTTTAAATTCTCCAGCTCAGCAGGATAGATTCTGATTGGCTGTCAATGTTTTTATCGTTCATCAGCTGGAAAAAATCGTTCTGAAAGTGAGACCAACGATATTGTTTCTCTGTGCCTTTATTGTTATAGTTGTGGTGTGGACTCTGCTATTCTTTCATATTGAGAACGATTTTTACAACTATATCTTTATAGTTATCGTGCTTGGTGTGAACGGGCCTTAAGAAGCCGAGAACTGGTTCTTTTTCCGCTTTTTTGGGTTAGTTCACCCAAAAATTAGCCGTGCTTGCTAAGACTAACATCACTAGTACTATTGCTTATATTTATGGGGTTAAACAAACTTGTTTATCTTGTTCCAGACAGTTTGTGCTACAAACATGAAATATGCGTCAAAACTTTTCGATTTTCGTATAAAATCTCATAGATAGACATACCCGAGCCTTATCTAAAGACTTTGGACTTGGGTCATTCCTAGCAACCACGTACAGTAAAACACCCCAGCAACCACGTAGCAATGCCTTGGTAACAACCAAAAACACCCTATCATTAACAAGCTAGTTTTGCACAAAAAGTGTCCCTATAAATCATAAATTGTCCATATAAATCAAGTTAATTTCATATTCATCACGTACGACAACAGTTTGCGCTACTTCAGCTATGCTTACTGTAACCAGCTAACAGTAAGGATACTCAACCATATTAAAGGGATAGTTAACCCAATAATGAAAATTCTGTCATTACTCACCCTCATGTTGTTCCAAACCTGTAAGACCTCCGTTCATCTTCGGAACACAAATTAAGATATTTTTGATGAAATCTGAGAGCTCTCTGACCCTCCATAGACAGCAAGGGTACTACAACGATCAAGGTCCAGAAACGTAGCAATGAGATCTGTAAAATAATCCATGTGACATCAGGGGTTCAACCGTAATTTTACAAAGCTAAGAGAATACTTTTTGTATGCAAAGAAAACAAAAATAAAGACTTTATTCAAAAGTTTGTCTCTTCTACGTCAGCATAGCGCCATTTTGGAGAATATACAGAAGAGCGTACGCAGTTTCCGTCCAGTGGATATTCTCCAAAATGGCGCTAGGGTGACGCAGAGAAGACGAATTTTAATTTTTTTTCTGCGCACAAAAAATATTCTCATATCTTCGCAAAATTACGCTTGAACCGCTGATGTCACATGGATTATTTTACCGATCTCCTTGCTAAGTTTCTGGACCCTGATCGTGTAAGGACCCTTACTGTCTATCCCTTACTGTGCCTTACCTGGTCATAGCTGGTCAGCAGGCTCGGTTTGGAGAGGTTTTGACCACTTCTTTAGCTGGTAAGCCTGGTCTTAGCCATCAGACCCGTAGACCAGCTGACCGACCAGTTAAAACCAGCTTGCTTTTATTTGAAAAGTTGTTTATTATGAAAGAAAAACAAGCACAGAGCAATATGAGAGACATGAAACATTTTATGACACAGAGACATTTTATGTAAATATCTGACGGTAGTATGCTTGACCAATCAGATTCAAGTATTCCAGAAAGCAGCGCCTTACATTTTTTTTTTTAGATATATCCACCTTATTCTTCACGTAGAAATCGGCATGGCCATTTGTAAATTTTATGGGTCTTGCTTCCGGTCCCATTCGTTTCCAGCTTTTTTATTACTGTACAAAACCGCTCGTTTTGCAAATTGGTGTGTCTTACTCGCCCAATTTCAATGTTCCAGTTTCAAGATCAAAACGTTATCAAACCGTTTTTTCTTCAATCATTTCAAAAGAAAATCACTTAATTAAATGTTGTATGCGAGTGCAGGATGAGCTCTGAGGCCGAAGGATCGGCCACGCGCATCTTTGATGTTATAACTCCCAGTACTAATACAAAATGCGCACAATAAACACGCACTCATGAGAAATGTAAACTGTATTGCTCATCATCTGCCTTTGGAAGTCTTTGTACGCGTTTAATTGTACAGGTAGATGTTCTGCTTTGTGTTCAGAGGTTTTGATCACACAAATCTACACACACACACACAGTGGCTATTGTCTGTTTCCTTTCTGTGTGTATTCTGCAGCTGTGCATGACTGATTCTCTCAGCCTCAGGATTTACAGAACAAAGCTTCGCAGACAGCACCTATTGATCCTGCATCTGTGTGTGTGTGCGTTTGGTCTGGGTTACAGGGACACGGAAAGGGAAGTGACATTTAAACACCTGCGAGACACTTAATTGGGAAGAATCACCGTTTCAAAACCTAGTAAACTGCCTTGATGTCTTTTCCCTACATAGGCAGCATCCTAACTGAAATATAACTTCCTATATTATTGTTTTGAAAGTCTACACAGTCGTCTTACAAGGCGAGTGAATCACGCTTGACTCTTACCTGATTTCAATCAAATTTGAATGCGATGCTGTCATCGAATCTGATTTTTTTTTTTTAAATCCTTTCAGAGCAGCTTTCTATTTATTTATACCGCCTATTAGTGGCGTTTCCTTTGTTGTTTATGAATCTTTTGAGTGAACATTTAACTAGCGGTCAAATTGTGATTGACTATGAAGTGTTTGGCGACACGACCAATAGAATTCGAGCACGGGCTTTGAGGGAGCATTTTTATTGGTTGGATGTACTGCATGGCTACTTCCTCTTTGCTGTGATTGGAAAATGATATGTTTTGGTTTACCGAGGCTGTGTCTTGAATCTATATGAAAAAATAAAAAAGGTAAACTTTTTATCTTAAAATTTTGACGTTTCTTCTAGCAGTTCTGAGTTTATATCTCACTATTTTTTCTCACATCTCTCAGACTTGTTAGATATAAACTCCCAGTTCTAAGAAGAAAAAAAGTCAGAATTGTGAAAATTGACATATTTCTGGCCAAGGAATAAAAAAACAAAAAAGTAATTGCAAATTTTTACCTCACAATCCTGACTTTTCCCCTCACAATTCTATGTTTACATCTCACATTTCAGACCTTTTTTCCACACAATTTTTTTCCTTGAGTTTTCCTCTCATGAAAATTAACCATGGTTTTATTATAGTAAAACTGTACTAACCGTGTTTTTTGGTGTATTGATTACTATTTGTAAAACCACAGTTTTACTACAAATTTCATGGTTAAACTATTATTAGTATAACAATACGATGGTTAATCTGTGATTACTATGGTTTAACTATAGTAACCATGTTTTTTTGCTTTTATTTGTAGTAAAACCATGGTTAATTTTCGTAAAGGGTTTGTCTTACAATTCAGACTTTTTCTCTTACAATTCTGAGATATAGGCCTAAACTCAGAATTGTTAGAAATAAACTTGCAATTACAAGAAAAAGTTAGAATTGTAACAAGTTTGTTTCCGTAAAAGAAATAAATTTTTTTAGAAAAGGTCATTTCGACTTTTTAATCTCACGATTCTCGCAATTGCGATTTTATATCTCACAATTAATCTTTTCTTCTCAAAATTGCGAATAATTATGACTAACAAAAAAAAAGTTTCTTCTCAGAATTATCTTGCAATTCAAATGTTTTTTTTCCTCATATTATTCAGATGTTAAATCATGCAATTCTAAAAAAAAAATAAAAAAATTCAGAATTTAATATGCGAATTGTCAGATAAAATGTTACAATTACCTTTACCAATCTTTTTAGTGAAGATTATTTGAGCCACTGCGATGAATGACAATCAGTTTTAGATTTCAGTTGTTTATTTTGAAACAATAAATTGTTTCGTAACTGGCAAAAATATACATTATCTGTTCTACCTGCTCTCTCAGATTTTTTAGTATTTTAATACTTGGTTTGACTTGAGTGCCAAATTGAACGCAACTGTTCTCATAAACACTTTTGTCTCCAAGCAAACAAATCTACAACTAAACATGATAGAAATGGCCAAACAAAACATCTTGCGTCAAAACTCATGTCACGGCAGCTTCTGGAGATGACGAATTGAGCTATTTCATGGAAGTCTTGCTAGCCTCTTTCCCCCAAGGCATCATGGTTAGGCGGGTCAAGACAGACACCAAAAGCACAATAAAAGTCAATCACCCATGCGGCCCGTTGCTGATCTGCACTTAGGGGTGTAACGGAACTGTCAGACACAGGTAAGTGTTGAAGCGAGTGAGTTTATTACAGGTATTCTCAAGAACAACAAAGGTGAAAGTCTTCGAGTGAGGTAAGTGGTCATTCTTGGTAGGAATGAAGGGAGTGAGCTGGGATTCTAACTGAGCTTCTGTTCCTTGCAGGATCGTGACGAACAGGAATCCCGGAAGGCCAGTGTAATCCAAGAGTTCAATGCTATGATGGCAATCTGGAGGCGAGGAAGATGAACAAAACAGAAGGTAAGTATAATCTGGTAAGGAATTCAGGTAAGTATACTCAGCTAGCAGCTTCTGTGAAGCGCGGGTCCTTGTTGGATCGACGTCGTTGCAGCAGTGTTACTTCAAGAACAGACGATCGTGGTGAGTGCTTATATCCAGTTCTGAATGATGGTGACAAGGATCAGGTGCGCATGATTAGTGATGAAGTGCAGGTGAACGTGATCAGTGAAGGTGGAGACGGGCCATTATGTGACAAGGGGCCATTAAGAATGGAATTTCAATTAGTGCCTGTCTTATCAGCGCTGTATGTGCGTTTAGGTGTTTGTGTTTCCAGCGGTGGGACATGATTTAATTTCCTCCCTATCTGACAGGTGTTAAAGCGATGCATGTGAATTCACACAAGCTACCCCAGACGTGTCTCAGAATAGCTTTACAAACAACTATATTTCAATATAAATCATGTTTCTTTGCCTGTGCGAACACCACCATATAAATCCAATACAACACTTTATCCTGTCTGAGACACACACACGTGTGACCGTTAACCCGACAAAAGCAATAAAACACCTCCAAAAAGGTTCAGACCCGAACGTATAGATTTTTTTGCTGGAATCCCAAAGTGCTAAATGGTTTTGAGTTTCCGGATTCACCCAAGAGAGAAGCGCAATTCATCTGGAGATGTTTTGAACGCTACATATTGCTTGACATTTCATTTGTCACGATTAATGCAAAATGTGAGAACAACGGCGGTGACATTTACGGGTACCTGAGCATACATGCCATTAAAACCCGGCAGCCGTTCATTTCAATATGTCGTCAAATATTCGGAGGTGTTAGAAAACAAAACCCCAGACCAGACACAACACATCGACAGTTCTTGTTATCGAATCTGCCTTGTTCACCGTCTCTGACATTTCCCCTGACTGCAGCCACATGTTCACACATTAGAGCGTCCGGTCAACCAGAAAACACCCACCAGAGATACACACTTACTCTAAACATCTACAGCAGATACGATTGTAGCTTAGCTAGCTTATTTGAGCAGGTTGGCTGAAGCTACAACGCTAAAATTTGTTTAAATTTCTGATGTTAAAGTGTTTTAAGTTATAATGTATCTACTGTTGTTGTGTTTATACATGTAAAATATGTATATATAATATCAATTATATTAATATAAATATATACATGTAAATATTTTCAAAATATATACTGAAAGTATGTGTATTCATATATACATACATAAATATACACAGTAGACACTCATATATTATATAAATAAAAACTTTTATTTTGGATGCGATTAATCGCTATTAATCATTTGACAGCAGTAGTTCTAAGGTGTTGTTAGTGATTTTGGCATGTTTCTTTGCCTGTGCGAACACCACTTAACAGTACCATGGTAATATTGTGGTTTTTCAGACATGGTAGTCTCATGATTATTTGTACATGCACCATGGAAATACCCTGTTTATTGGACTTGTAGCTTGGTAATATCATGATATTCCTTGAAATTCCTGGGAATATATTAATAGCATAGTACATGAATGTGGTAATCATTCAAGCACTTGGAAAAAGTACTCATGGTATGTACAGTATAGTACCGTGGTATATACCAAAAAACAATTTTATAATATTTATAATTAGTATATTTTTATTTTATAAATAATATTTAAAAAAATATTTTAATCCAAAAAAGTATTATATATAAATATTATAAATTAAACTATTACTTTAGTATTATTTATGTACTATTATAGTATCTATTAATATTTTGAATTATCTTTTATTTTTATATTTTATTTCAGTTTTAGTTCTAGTCATTTTTAGTTCGGCTTAGGCTTATTTTATTTCAGTTAACTGTCAAGGAAAAGAAATCTAATTTATATGGTTTTTAAGTTAAAGTTTTTCTTATAATTTATACTACGGGGCATTGAATGCTTGAATCTGATTGGCTGTGCACAAGGCGTGCAATTATTTTCAGGAAAACGCACGGCGAACGTAGTTCCAGGCACCGCATTACATGTCCATATCACTTCGCCAAATGATTTGCATTATTTCAAAGATCCTTAAACAGCAAAAGAACCAAAACCCACAACGACACTGGTCAAACAAATAAGCATGGTAAGCAAAAGGATACAATCGACACATTATATCCATGTTTTTGCAGCAAAATTACGCTTTATTATGTAGGGAAAGCACATAGCCTATCTCTCCCGCTCTCTCTCCTTCACAGATAGTTTGCACACACGTTAACATACGCGCTAATGTAATGTTGTTAGCGCTACTCTGACGATTTTATCAGTAACATAGTTTAACAACTTAAAAACTACATGACTTCTCACAAGCGAGGTAAGAACAACGGCGCTGTTTGTGAAGAAAATTAACTTTAAGTTTGATTAACTAGAGACATTGCTGCCGAACACTTTTGAGAGACGCACAGACTCACAGAGGTGATCTCTCTCCTCTCATAACTTAGTTATTTACTTATTAACTCCATTATTAGTCATTATTATCAACGGCTCAAACCTCCGTTACGGTTTGTTGGATGAGATGCGGAAGAAATAATCCTACTCACAACAGCGATTTAAGGAGAAAAACCGGACAAATGCCTTGAAATATATCATCTGATCAGTGTCTTGAGGTGTGGCAACCATATTATAAGCGGAATAATTGACTTCGGTCCGTTGAATTATTAGAAAAATAATGCACACCCGAGGTGGTGATGCGGCCTCGACGCCAAGCGGAGTAATTCAACGGCCCGTGTCAATTATTCCTTACATATTATATTTTATTTCAGCTTTATTTCAATTTTAACAATAACAAATTAATTTGTATAATTGCATGATAAAATGATATATCATTGTTTTGTATATAAAATTCTAAAAAATAAAGTTATATACACTGACCTCCAAAAGTTTGGAAACGCCCTAGAAAAGTGGGGTTTTGGACAATATTGGCATGAATCCTTTTTAATATGTGATCATTTTGCATTGATAAGGGACAACACAAACTACGAAAACATATTTTATACATAGAAAAAACTTTAATTTTCTATTCATCAAAATATCCACCATTAGCAGCTATTACAGCTCTGCATAATCTGGGCATCCGAGCTGTCAGTTTATTCAAACATTGACTTGATACTGTATATTACTCCAAGCCTCCTGAAGGATTGCCCAAAGATGATTCACACTGGTTGGACACTTCTTACGGACATCACAGTCCAGGTCCTCCCATAGTAGCTCAATTGGGTTGAGGTCGGGTGATTGGGGAGGCCATTCCATGACAGACATGATGCCAGCTGACTGTTTCCTCTCCAAATAGGATTTGCACACCTTGGAAGTGTGCTTGGGGCCATCGTCTTGTTGGACGGTTTAGGAAGGTTGGGGTGTTTCCAAACTTTTGGAGGGCAGTGTATATTTTAAACATTTTATTATATGATTTTTAAATAAAATATAATTTTTATTTAAATATAAGTACAAATTTAAATTATCAATTGTAACTTAAATTATAATATAAATTGTAATCTAGCAGATTTTACAGTACCATGTAAAGGTACGCAAAGTACCAAATATCACATCACATCTTATATCATCACTGCTGGTAACTTTAGTACTATTTTGTATGAGATTTTCACCACAACTGTTTTTGGTTTTGTTTATAGCACAAAAACCACCATCTGACAGGCCTGTGTTATCATTCATCATGTTTTGTGTGAATTTATTCTATGTTTCTGTGTGTGATATATGAGCTATCATGCGTAAAGTAAACACTATTAATGTGTGTTCCAGTCAGACGCTGCTGTAATGAATCACTTTCTCAGCGTTACAACAAAGCACTTTCACAACTCGCACAATTAATCAGGGCCACAGTGCATGTTTGTAATTGTCTGGATTTACCTCTGCCATAGCTGTCTGTCTGAAGCGAAAATATCGCCTAATGCTCTTGACAGTAAAAAAAAGTGTGTGTGTTTAGTCTGCATTCACACAAAGAGAAGATGACAGCGAGGAGAAAAGAGTGAAAATTACGGCCTTGACTGAAGCTTGTCAAAGTGGTATCTCTATACCTGAACCACAGCTTTCATATTCAGTTGAATAGTGTTCGCATATAGACTATTTGATGCCATATTTGTCTCAGGAAAGCCACACTTAATGTTTTGAATTGCATAAATGTGTAAAGAACAAGGCAAAGCACTCCTCTTTGCATCAGTGTGACTTATACGCAATACAAAAATAAGACGAGCGAAATCATGGCCATATTTCGACTCACAATGAGTAAAATGAAGCCAGACAGCTCTGAGCTGTAGGCCTGTGGGGTTTATGAATGGAGGCTCCAGAAAGGGCTGGGTGAAGGTCATCTGAAGGTCACTTCCTTCCGCAGGAGGAAATGACCCGAAACCGAATGAATGAATTTGAAGAACACACAGGAAGAGACACGACGCCCAAGGCAAAGTCACACATATTCAGAATGTAATAAGGAATGAGTCATTAGGAATGAGACGATGAATCTCAACTGCATGAAAAATATCTGTCGGCTTTATGAATATCACATATTTCTAAAAATTATATTTCAAAATGAAAAAAAAAATTATATATGCAAATCGAAAAGAGGAAAAGATTTCATATCAAAAAGATCCATTTTCAATTTATCTTTTCATTTATTTTTAAGGGAAAAAATATATATAATTCAATAAATATTATGGAAACATCAACAAAAACAGACATACATTGACCGCAACACACAGAAGGCATTAAAAAAAATTACAGACATCCTACATTAGGAAACATTTTTTTTTTTTAACAGCACCTACACATTTCTCAACATTTACACACACCAAAACTGTTTAATACTGCCTATGTGAAAACAAATTTTGTGACACAGTCGAGGAAATTCTTTCTGACCCATTAAAAACAATAAAAACGAATGTAAAAAAGACAGTTTTGTTTTGTTTTGCGCAAGTTTTAACAAAAAGTGCAACTACAAACATGCAGCAAAAGAGACTTTGCAGCTAGCTTCAAACTTCTGAAGATTTTGCTTTGAGAAACTTTTAGCACTACAAAGGTGAGACGCATTTTCTCCCCCCCCCCACGGCTCTGCAAGGCAATATACTGAGTTGCAACAAATGTTTTTTGTTTTGAAAGAGAAAGAATGTGTTAGTCATTTTTCTAAATCCTCTCCCATGTGTTCAGAAGCAGACTGCATAGTTTAGTAGAGAGAGGAGAGAATGATCTTTTTTTTCTTCTTTCTTTCCTGGACTGGGCAGACAGAAGTGCAGATTCAATATGACCTTGAATTTGATTGTTTATTCATTATTTCAACAATTGTGCTTCAACAAAATTTCACAGATGTCAGAAAAGGCACAAATGTTCATGTAACATTTTACTGATAAAGGCGATGGAAATTTACATTTACAATGAAAAGCTAGTTTTGTGCTATTTTAATAGTGTTAAAGAATTATTTGTTATGGCAATAGTGAAATCAAAATCGCTGGATGTCACCAACTCGCTATACTACTGATTTCTAATATTTGTTGTTTGGTCTTTATGATCAGTTGTCCAAAAAATGACTGGTTGTTTAGTAAGTTTAATTAGTTTAGCTAGTTTTTGTCTGAAATATGTTACATTCATGATATTTTAGTAGTAGTGCTTAAATTAGCATGTTAACAGTGTACTGTGCTTTAGATGTTAGCCTGATACTGCTACAGCAAGACATCTTTGGCCATTATGTTGCATCTGGCACTGTTTTTTATTTTATTTTAATTTTTATAAAGAGTCCCACCCTAAGTATTATTCCAGATTTGCATAAAGTTGAACTCTAAGCAGTCTGGCCTCAAATCACCAAGCCTCATTGCAAATTAATGACTTCCAGATACTTTGTCACTGAAAATGGCTGTCAGTGTGAATGCCCTTCAGGGATAAACTGAATGCAAATTAATACAAAATGGTCAGGTCAATTCTCAAAGGTCGTATTTGCACTTCCATATACCTGGTCTATAAAGACAAGCGGAACCATGTTCTTACAGAACCGTGAAAGAAATTCTCATTGATCCACCAAAAGCCCTCAAATTCACGTCCATCATGCACTTCAGAAATTCAAACATCGAGTCATCCGACTTGAAAACCTTCCAGTTCTTTGGTTTTTTTTCTTCTGAATCCTAATGAACCGTAATGTGATTATGAGGAGTTCTACAGAAAACGGTGCGAGTTCAAATATACCAGCGGCGTATCCATGGTGACGGTTTTAGCTGAGCTTAGCGTAAGAAAATGAAAACCACGCACACAAACAAACTCGTGCTCTTGGTCTAGAGAAGAAACATAACAGAAAGATGAGGAGGATCGAAGGAGGAAGTGATCCGTAGCCACAGTGATACACTCTTGCTTCATATCCTTGTTTAGCTGTACAGACTCAAAAAAAGAAAGAAGCGAGAGTTGTCTTTATCCAAAATTTCGCCATTTTGGAAGTCATCTTCCCCTTTGCTGTTCTGTCGTGTGACTGTTAATACCAACCGAAACGTGCATCTTTTAAAAATAGCTGCGAGCCAAAGTTCAGAGGAACTCTGGACTCAATGGTTATGTGATTCTACTTCCTCCTTCCTTTCCTGCAGGAGAAGCTTCCAGAAGGAATCCTCCGGAGAGGAAGCAGCTTCACATCCAGGAGCAGGAAGGAAGGCCTCCCATTGGCCGAGAGGGTAGTGACATCTTCCTGCTGAGTGGATAAGTTTAGGAGAGGTGGTTGGGGGCCGTAATATGGGTTTACGTCCACAAGCTTGTTAAGTTCTGGCAACAAGAATTGGAACCGTCAAACTGGAGAGACCTTCAGGGACATCGAACAAACACTCACGCTCTCCACTTTTGCTTTGTCTTTGGAGGCTATTCCAGACCTTTCTTGCTTCCACAGTCCACCCTCACGTTTCCCAGAATGAATCTTTCCCCCCGAACGCCTTGCATTACATTACCGTGCAACTCTTTGCTTTGTCTTTGCGTAGGTCTGTTGCGACGGCAGCTAGGTCTGGTCGACTGGGCATATGAGAGATGCGTTTGGTGGAGCGTGCCGATTTGTTGCACTTGATGTTTTTGTTGTTCTTATTTACGCAAGCCAATGTTGCCACGTGGAAAATATCCCGCACGCTGTTTTCTGACTGCACTGCGGAACATTCGATATAAGGTGCGGATATCTGCTTAGCCATAGCTGAACCCTAAAAGGGAAAGAGAGGATAATGAGTTTTGATATGAAACAAAACCAACAATTAGCAGTCAAATCACGATTTTGCAGTCTAAGTATTACAATTATGACTTGCAATTTCATCAGAATTAAGTTGAGCTTTGTGGTCAGGAAGATTTCGCTCTTTATCACTCAAACATTTAATGCATGGACTAGAGTAGTAACATAAACCATTGCAATGTTGCCAAACTGCCCTTGCCAATAAACGTAATTACTGGTAAAGTAATAAGATGGGTGTTAGATATCAAGCCAATGTTGAGTGTATCACTGGCATCTAACCAAATTGCAAAAACAGTTTATGAGAACTGCTCACCTGATCATATGACACCGGTGTCTGTCTGTGATTGGACAGCTCCACTAAAGTCGTGAGGTCCGTTCTAAGGTCTGACTTGCATCCGACGAGCAACATCTTTGTGTTGGGACAGAATTCCTGGATCTCCCCTTTCCACTGTGAGAGAAAGAGATAAAACCAAAAGGGAAAGATGAAACCAACTGGCCTTGATCCATCCCTGTCTGAGAGAGGACAAAAGACAAGAACAAGTGTTTCCTGTTCCAATTCTCTAAGCATATCACGTTTCATCCCATCCCTTTTTTTCCACGAGCACAAGAGTATTACAGGTAAGGGACATGCTTCCTGCTAGGATAAAGGTTGCACTGTAATGATTGCTTTTCAGGGTGTGTGCATCTTCCCAACAATGCTACAGGTGATCTGCATTCCTGTCCTTCCCAAACAAAGCATATTTTGTGTCGGTGTGTCGATTTAATCTGGCAGGAGACAGGCGGGTACAACACAGTCATACAATTATTCACACAGGAACACAGACACCCTACATTCCCATGATCTTTTTGAACTCACTTCTGGCTCCCAGAGGCCTCAAGGTCCCGGTAGACAACACTAGCTTATTTCACCAGGTACCCACGTGTAGCCTGATCGTATTTCTGATTCTGCGACCTAGATCTCAACCGTTTTAATACAAACCACCCGGCTGAACTTCCACTCACATGGTCTAGTTAATGCCAGCATAATACTATCAAACCAGGGGCCCACCCTAACTGAGTGAAACGGAGCCACAGGCCATTCCAGACACCTGACCCCAGACTGAAAGTCTACCAGAAGATATCCAACCCTACTGAACAAAGGACAACTTTATTGGGATGCAACAAAGAGTGGACAGATAACAAAAAGGAGTTGTAGAAGTATTTCTCTGAATCACAGGCAAGGCATTTAAAAGCCAATTAGACTGTCAGGAACCAGAGAGGTCAAGCCTACAATTTGATATCCAAGAAACTCCCAAACTTTAGCGCACCACACCCATATTCTGCCCCATTCATCAGCTGTTTAGACATTTTTTTTAAAATTCAGTCATCAAAAACTGTAACATGAAGGTATCTCCAATCAAGATTCTCAGGTGGTCATTTTGGAGACCTGTTTTGGATTGGTTGATGGGAATGTAGTTAAAGACCCCGACCTTGCAGTAAAATCTGATTGTTTGATGCAAATGTTGTTCAAGATCCCAATCCCAGTCCTAAAATCTAATTGATAGGTAGAAATGTTGTTCAAGACCTCAACCCCAGTCCTAAAATCTAATTGGCTGAGGTGAATGTTGTTCAAAACACAACCCCAGTCCTAAAATCTGACTTGTTGTTCAATGTTCAAGACCCCAACTCCAATCCTAACATCTGATTGTTTGATAGGAATATTATTCCAGGAACAACAGTGGATGTTAAATCAAAGAATATCCCACTTGTTTAACTCACATTAAGTGTGCTGAATCAGTTATTACAGATTGGAAAAACATTCACCTTCTTTAGGACGCTGTCCAGGGTCTCTGGTCGGCTGATATCAAAGCATATGATGACGGCATCGGAGTCTGGATATGAAAGCGGCCTGACGTTGTCATAATACGGGGAGCCTGTAACAGAAAAAGGTGGACTGGTCAGGAAGAACAAAAATCACTTGAACAGAAGTATGTACAAATAACTAGACAAGGATGGTGGATCTGTCTGTAAGCCATCAATGTATTACTTAACCTCATTTAACTTTCACTCGGCGACGCAGTACAGACAGTAATTTGAAAGCACTCATGAATTTTTAAACCACTGAAGCCCCTTTTCAGACATACTAAACATGAAACTTTTACAAATAAATGCTTTTGCTTTCAGAAGGAATAAAGCTTTTAAATAGGTCTTTATATATAAAAAAATCTCAGCACAGAACACTTCCAGTTCTCTGTCACTGGTGCAATGCTAAATAATGATTTACACAAGCACAAGATAATTCTTCAAATCCCTTACTCAAATAAAAATACTGATGCTTGCCTTAGCAAACATTGCTAATAACTAGACCCTTGTCAGATGTAGCATTTCCCTCCTGGCTAAAACTCTGGAGATGTTTTTCTTTGTGAGGATGGTACAGTACAGGATTTACTCTGACAGAACGAAGCATTCCCGCCCACCGCTAACTCTGCCAGACACGGTATGTACAATCCACACAGGACAAACACATTTATAATGTGCCAGATTCCAGGACAGAGGTGGTGTTTATGAGAGAGAGAGAGACAGAGGGAAGGGAGGGCGGTTTAGTTCGACAGAATGATAATTCCCAGTGCCAGAAGTTAAGTAGAAAAATGTGAAGTTGAAAACGCATGCAGCCGCAGGACTTTACAGCTCATACAGCTAACCACAGCTACAGGCCAACAAACAAGAACAACTCGAACAGCAACGTTTTACTGTTTCACATCAGATGTTTGATTACTAAGGTTAATCATTTAATATCATATTTGTAATGTCAGTTAGTTACTACATCTTTATGTAGGTCTACTTATCAAACTTATTTTAAATTTAGAGCATTTGAATGAAGTTTGTTATTTTAGAGTGCATATTAAAAGGTGATAAATGTTAGCGTACTATACTTTTGTTATGAAAAGTATATGGGGAAAAATATACAAAACAATTTGTTGTTGCTGCTGTTGTTTTTTTGTTAGTGTGGCCTTCTGCCTTTTTGGAGAGACACACAACAGATGCCCACACACACGCATACATGAATATACATTGATTTTCAAAAAGCTTTTGACTCTGTAAACAGAGATTTATTATTTTATTGTCTTTCGGGAGTAGGGCTAGAGGGAAGGTTTTACTGGGCCTTACAATCATTGTATAAAGACCCTCAAGTTTGTGTTAAAGTTAATGAGTATTATTCAGAGTGGTTCCCTACACCACAAGGGGTGAAACAGGGGGACTGTCTCTCCCCTACCCTGTTTGCCATATTTATTAATAATTTGGCACAGGAAATAAAAGCTCTTGGACTGGGTATAAATTATGATGGGGTTAACACACTAGACATATTACTTTATGCGGATGACATAATCTTGGTGGCGGAAAATGAAGAACATCTTCAGAAGATGTTAAAGTGTGCCGAAAAATGGTGTGGGAAGTGAAGACTTAGAGTCAACCATAGTAAAACACAGATTATGCATTTTAGAAAATCTGAGCATAGAAGAAGCAAGTTTCAGTTTTATTTTTGGGGCCACAAGTTGGATTATGTTGAACATTATAGATATCTGGGCTTTATTCTGGACGAGTATTTGAATTACAAGCATGGTATATGGATATTGGCCGAATCTGCTAGTAGAGCGCTTGGGGGTGTAATAGCAAAAACGAAACAGTTGGGAAACTTGGGATATGCTACCTATTCCAAATTATTTCAGGCCTGTGTTTGTCCTGTCATGGACTATATGGCAGGAATATGGGGCTCAAAAATAAATGTGAGGAGAGATGGTACAAAATAGAGCAATACGTTATTTCCTAGGAGTCCACAAATTTACCCCAATCTTAGCAATAACGGGAGATATGGGTTGGGAACCAAGCGAAGTAAGGTGGAAAGGTAGTATGATAGCTTCATGGAATAGATTGGTGAAAATGCCTGAGAACCGAGTTGCTAAGAAAATATTTAACTGGGACGTGTTTGTAAAGGGTGCATGGGCATGTGAAGTACAGGACATATTTACACAAATTGGAGCTCCTGACCTTTTTCAAAATATAAACACAGTATATATACTTGCTGCAAAGGAAGTTTTATTAGATACACATAAAAGTAAATGGTCACAAGATATATTCCTTAAACCAAAATTAAGAACATATAGAATAATAAAGAGTTGTTTTGGAAATGAAAAATATGTATGTGCTCCCCTATCAAAAAACAGAGATCATTGTGCGCTCAGCTCCGTTCTGGAGTTTTGCCCCTGCACCTGGAAACAGGACGTTATAGGGGAGTGCCAGAGGAAGAAAGAATCTGTGATTATTGTAATATTGATATAGAGAATGAGTTTCATTTTGTGTTTTACTGCCCTTTATACCATGAGATGCGGCTGAAGTTGTTTAAAAAGTGTAAAACTAAAGATTTGATGTGGTTGAATGATGCGGATAGACTAAAGTGGTTTTTTGATTATAAGGTATTCGCCCTTGCTGATTATCTAGAAAAAGCCTGGGCAAAGAGAACAAAAAGTACATTTAGGTGAAACATTAAATCTGTAATTCTTTATTTTATTTTTTCACTTTTATGTACCTCTTTATTTATTTATGCATGTGTTAACCTACTGTGAAGTATGTTACCATCTACAGGAAGTGAATGTTATAATTTGAAGTGGTTTGTGGTGTCTTATAATCCCGAAAGGGATGGGTCCTATTTGGACATGACACAATAATAAAATTTATTCATTCATTCATTATTCATACATGCTATGCTCTATGGCAACCCCCACCCCACCACACAGTTTTCTCTCTAAACAGTTCACTAAACAAACCCAAACTCTGCTGTGAGTGTGTTTGTATAGTATTTGTGTAAGTAATAGCTAACTGGAGCGACACACACACACACACACTTGTGGAACACCATAGGTAACACAACACACACACACACCACATTCCATAGTGTGTGTGTGTGTGTGTGTGTGAAAGATACTGACAGCTGATGGATTCCCCAAGTGTTCAAATGCTTCTCTAAACATGTGGTGACCATGTAAAATTACATACACAGTAAAGAATTCTTGGCCATTGGTGTTTTTGGCTTGGCTCCCTCAATGTCTTCCTAATCTACATCAAAACAAAGCAATAAACAGACAGAATTCTCTGCAAAGCACATTTAACCCCTAAGATACGCTATGAAATCCCTTGATGCTAATTCATGTTTTGAAAAACTGCTAACACACCATTACAAACTTTTACAAAAAGGTCTTTTAGAACTCCACATCAGTACATGAGTGGCTCCTGAATTTAATTTCCTCCTTGAATAACAAGGTAAGAATGATTTCAGAGACTTCCGGTTAGGCGAACTATGGAGTAAGACGTGTTCGCGAAAGGTCCCTGCAGAATTCCATTATTTTATGCGTTTATGCACATCTGTACTTAATATCGAGTGCCGGCAGATAATTGCGTCTATCGGTGTTGTTCTGTAAACTAATCCTGTGTAATGAAGATGAAAACTAAAGCCAATAAAGGCGGTAACGCACAGTCATCGCAGCAGCGGCCTGCTGCGGCAAGTACATCCTCGGATGAGCGTGACACAGCCGGGAGAGATGAGCGAAGTGAGCTCGATACGTCTTCAGCTGACACTCAGTCTCTTAAAGCTGAAATACTTTCATCGCTACGCAGTGAACTGGCAGAAATATTTCGCACTGAATTACGTTCCATGTTAGGCGATGACTTATCGACCATCAAAAGTGAGCTTCAAGCCGTGAAGGCGGAATTTTCTAACACCATGGTTTCGATGCAATCTGACATGTCGACACTGAAAAGTACGGTGAGGGATATGGAACAGTCTCTCTCCACCTGTTCAGATGATATCACGGTGCTTCAGGAAAAGGTTGACTCTCTTTCGGCTACCGTGGTTAAATTGGAAGGAAAGTGTGAAGATTTGGAAGCTAGGTCTCGTCGGAACAATATTAGGATTATTGGAGTTCCGGAAGACCAACTTCCTACTACCGCGGTGGTTTCAAAGCTACTTAAGGAGGCACTCAATTTTGATAAGGATATTATAATTGACAGATCGCATCGCACATTGCAGTCGAAGCCTACTCCGGGGGAGCGTCCACGAGCTATTGTGGCAAGACTTCATTACTACTCGGACTGTGTTGAGGTTCTACGGCGCGCTCGTGAGATGAAACAGTTCAGAGTTGGAGATACGAGAATATCCATCTTCCCTGATCTCACTGCAAAAATTGCACAAGCCCGATCAGCCTTTAATGATGTCCGTCAGCAACTTCGCTCTATTCCTGGAGTGAAGTTTGGATTTCTCCATCCAGCGAGATTGCGTGTCACTTACAACGGGGTGGAAAAACAGTTTAGCTCGCCGGAATTGGCTAGAGTTTATGTCAACACCATCAAGCCTCCACAGAACGAATAAATTGACTTGAGAGTAACTAAGTGTGTTCTTGTCACCGGAGTAAGTTAATCCTTTAATTTTAGCAATATGCCTGCTCTAGTCACTGGACTTGACAAATAGTAATGAGGTTTGGTTTGCACACTTTCTGAGACTGTTGAAGTGTTCCACACAGGTACAAATTCTAAATTTGTTTAATGTGATTAGAACTCAAATTGGGTTCGTATTTTCCGTATATGTTGTACTTGTACTGTTATTGGTTAAAGCAGGCTTTCTGTTGTAATATTTGTTTATCTGTGCATTTTCGTTATTAATATTACTTAATGGGATATTCTTCAGGTCTCGAGCTTTTGTTTTAGGGTTTCTAATCGTGAGCAGTAACTATGTTATGGCTCCAGTTGGAGTCGGCACGAGTTCGCATCGTTTGGGGATGTGGATATTGGATGTGCTTTTGGGGGGTGGGGAGGTGGGTGTTCTGGTTGTTCTTTGGGGGGGGTTTTTTTCGCCCCCTTGTTTTATAGTTTTTTTTTTTTTTTCCCTCCTTTCTTCCCTCTCAACAGGAGGTGCACTTACACATTTTCCCCCACGCAGAGTGGTTTATAGTAAAGTAAATGGCTAATTTAAGATTTCTTTCTTGGAATATTAAAGGAATGGGTAACCCCATCAAAAGATCAAAGATATTCTCCCATTTGAAAAGGTTGAATACTGATGTTGTTTTTCTACAGGAGACACACTTTAGAAATCAAGATCATCTGAAGCTTAAGTGTCCCTGGATTGGGGACGTCTTTCATTCTAGCTTCAATTCAAGAGCTAGAGGGGTTGCAATATTAATTAATAAGAGGGTTCAGTTCTCTTCTGCTAAAGTAATAGCTGACAAAAATGGTAGATACTTGATTGTTGTTGGCACAATATGTCAAACCCCTGTGCTTCTTGTTAATGTATACGCACCTAACTTTGATGATCCAGGGTTTATTAATAAATTATTTGGGATCCTTCCTTCACTGAATACTCATTTACTTATCTTTGCTGGAGATCTCAATTGTGTAATTGACCCAGTTATGGATCGATCCAGTTCCCGATCAGTGACCTCCTCATCTATGTCTAGGTCAATAACAGAGTTTATGACCAGAAATTGTTGCATTGACCCTTGGAGATATTATAACCCTCAAGATAAGGTATTTTCTTTTTTTTCGCAAACCCATCAGACATATTCTCGCATTGATTATTTTTTTATAGACAGCTCCCTAATTACTAAAGTAAAATCGGTCCTGTACCACCCTATTGTTATTTCTGATCATGCCCCTCTTACTATTGATATGCAGTTGTCTGTACAGCCACGATATTCATCACCATGGAGGTTAAACTCTCTCCTTTTGTCTGATGAAAAATTTGTTGATTTTATTTCAGCCTCCATTGATGATTTCGTGGCTACCAATCAGGTTGGTGAGGTCTCTTATTCACTATTGTGGGAAACACTCAAAGCATATCTTCGTGGCCAGATTATTTCTTATTCTGCACATTTAAATAGACTTCGTACTACAAAGATACGTCAGCTTACTTCTGACATATTTAATATTGATCAGCAGCTGGCCAGTTCCCCCTCACACGTCCAGTTTAAACAGCGTCTTGACCTGCAGGCTGAATTAGACCTTATTCTGACAAATGATGCAGAGCGGCTTTTATTGCATTCTCGTAGTACTTATTACGAACATGGTGATAAAGCTAGCCGTCTCTTAGCGCATCAGTTAAAACATCAGGCAGCTTGTCGTTTGATTCCACAGATTCAGGACTCAATTGGTAATTTGATATCTGATCCTGAAGAGATTAATTCCATTTTCAAATCTTTTTATGCTACTCTATATACATCTGAAGCCCCATCTGATACACAAGGTATGACTTCTTTTTTACATAATTTAAACGTCACCACAATTGATTCAGCTGATGCCACAACTCTTGATGCCCCTTTAGACATTAAAGAAATTATTCTGGCAATTAAAACTATGCGCCACAATAAAGCTCCGGGACCTGACGGTTTTCCTGTTGAATTTTTTAAGAAATTTCAGAGTAAATTGACCCCCCTACTTTTATCAGTGTACATGGAGTCCTTAGAGCGTGGTTTTCTACCAGAGACACTTGCACAAGCATCCATAATTCTCCTTTTAAAAAAAGATAAGAATCCTAAGTTATGTAGTTCCTATAGGCCTCTTTCATTGCAAAATGTAGATGCCAAGATACTGGCCAAAGTATTAGCTTCTCGCCTTGAAAACATACTTCCAAAAATTATATCGGAGGAACAAACTGGTTTTATTAAAGGGAGACAATTATTTTTTAATGTTCGTACACTCTTAAATGTAATTTATTCAAAACACTCCTCGAAAACACCTGAGGTTGTGATTTCATTTGATGCTGAAAAGGCATTTGATCGTGTGGAGTGGGGGTACATGTTTGCAGTGCTTAAAAAATTTGGGATTGGGGACAATTTCATTAAATGGATAAATCTTTTATATGATTCCCCTCAGGCTAGTGTGCACACCAATAATATTAGGTCCAGTTATTTTCGGTTGGGACGGGGCACACGACAGGGGTGCCCACTTTCCCCTTTACTTTTTGCCCTGGTCATAGAACCCTTATCAATAGCTTTGAGGTCTTCCCCTCTGCTTAATGGTGTGGTGCGGTCAGGTATCGAAATTAAGCTGTCATTGTACGCAGATGATTTATTATTATATATTTCTAACCCAATTTCCAGCTTTCCAACTATTTTATCCAAATTAGAACAATTCGGCTCATTCTCTGGTTATAAAATAAATTATAATAAAAGCGAATGCTTCCCTGTTAATTCATTGGCTATGGGTCTGATGCAATCAGATGTTCCAGTTAGACTAAGTATATCAGGATTCAGATATCTTGGCATCAATATTACTAGATCTTTTCCCTCCCTTCTAGCTGCTAACTTTCTTCCTTTGTTGGAGCAATCAAAGTCTGATTTTCAGAAATGGAGCAGTTTACCCTTATCATTGATTGGTCGTATTAATGTAGTGAAAATGAATATTTTGCCCAAGTTTCTTTTTGTTTTTCAGTGTGTTCCTTTCTACTTACCTAAGCATTTTTTCAAATCTCTCGATCAGATTATTACTCACTTTTTGTGGGGTGGTAAATCTCCCAGAATTCGAAAATCACTGCTTTATAGATGTCATCTGAGTGGTGGGCTTTCGCTACCCAATTTTATGTTTTATTACTGGTCAGTGAACATTCATAAGTTAACATATTGGTTCAGTTCATCCACTGCACCTTGGTGCAGATTGGAGGCCAACTCATGTACATCAACCTCTCTCTTGGCTTTACTTACTTCTCCTCTATCTTTCCATGTCTCCTCTTCTCTAACGCATAGCTCAGTAGTTGTAGCTGCAGTTCGGATCTGGTGTCAATTCAGACAACACTTTAAATTTACTTCTGCTTCAACACTAATGCCGTTACTGGAGAATCATATGTTTCCTTCATCTCTTACTGATCCTATTTTTAAGCAATGGCATGCAAAAGGTATAAGATTTTTTCAAGACCTGTATAGAGATGGCACATTTTGTAGTTATGTACAGCTTTCCTCTGAATTGGGGTTGCCAGAATCTCATTTTTTTCGATTCATGCAGGCTAGACATTGCTCTGCTACTTTATTTCCTGGTTACCCAACCCTGCCCCAGGTACAGGTATGGGAAGAGTTACTACAACTTAACCCTCAACACAAGTCACAAATTTCAAAAATCTATGGCTGTATTTTAAGCTTAGATGATTATTCACTTACTAAAATTAAAACCGCATGGGAGTGTGAGTTGGGAGAAAGCTTTGAAGATGAATGGTGGCTAGGTGCGCTGGACAGAATACGCTCGAGTACAATTTGTGCTCGTCTCAACCTGATACAGTTTAAAGTATTTCATAGGATCCATTTCTCTAAGGCCAGATTATCTGAAATCTTTCCCAATATCGAAGATAGATGTGACCGATGTCATGCATCTCAGTGTAATTTGAGTCATATGTTTTTTACCTGTCCTATGTTGCAGAATTACTGGGTTAATTATTTTACCATTATGTCTAAGGTGTTACAGGTCAATATAGACGTATGCCCTGATCTAGCAATTTTTGGGGTACCAAAGATCTGGTCTCAGTTTAATTCTAAACAACTTGATATTTTAGCCTTTACTTCATTATTAGCTAGGCGCTGTATTTTACTCCGCTGGAAATCTAAGAAACCTCCAACTACATCTCAATGGCTTGTGGATACCATGTCTTTTCTTAAACTGGAAAAGGTTAGATGCTCTGGGAAAAGTAATTTCTTTAAAAAGTGGCAGTGTTTTATAAAGTATTTTAAGTCTCTTAACTCCTTGCCTTCTAATTAATAGATGCACCTCCCCCCCCCCCCCCTTTTTTTTTTTTTTTTTTTTTTTTTTACTTTTATTTTAATAGTACTTATTTAGTTTCAATAATGATAATGTATTTCTGGAAACATGATTGTGGTTGAGTGATAGTATTTGTATATTCAGATGTTTGTGTGTACACTTATCTGAACATTATCTTTACTTCTGTTTCTATTTTCTATTTCATTTTTATTTTATTTTATTTTTATTTATTTTATTTATTTTTTTTTTTTTTTTGTAAAAAAGAAAAAACGGATAATATGTAACAGTTTGTTCTGTAATAGTGACTGTTTTACAATAAAAAGTTTGAACATAAGAATGATTTCAGAGAACATAGCGGTTCACATGCTGCTTTTTCTCCCTGGCGGCCCACAACACAATAGCTGCTTTGTGGAGTACGAGAGCAAACCTTTCCTCACAGGAATGTGAGGCATGCAGGCCCAAATCGTCGAGGTTAGAAATATGATCCGGCTGACAATAGTTGACCAGCTTTAAGGAGTGGGTCTGATACCCCTTTTCCACCTAAGCAGTTCCAGGTGCTAGTTCAGAGCCAGTGCTATAGCTGGTTCTTAGTTAGTTCGACTGGCGAACCCTTTAAGAACCGGTTGCTTTTCCACAGACTAGAGAGCCAATACAGAGCCAGCTCTTACGTCACTGAATACATTTCATGTTTTGGTTCACTAGCGCGGCACAACAGGCTTGTTCGATGTACATCAGCGTCACGCAGATCGATAGATCGGCACACAACACACTAAAGCACCGCGAGAGTGATCCAAAAGCATAAAGAGCCGTCTGCTTTCCAGTCGCTCCCGCAGCACCCCGATATGCCTCGCACCGAACGGTCCGCGCAGCGCCGATCTATCCCGGACAAGCCTAAACAAACTATCAGCAATGGCGGACGTTGCGGTGCTATTTGATGTTCATGGCTTTGCGAACCTACATCGGCATCCAAACACGGCTAATCAAACGTGTTAGCGTTTAGCTGCTATTTCAAATATGGCGGTCCAAGTTTCTGTTCGTCTTGTTGGTCACGGTAACCCCGCCCCCAGCCCCTGACGCAAGCAGTTCTTTCTTTTAGCCCAGCAATGTTGTGGTGCTACTTACGAACCGCTTTTCCTGGTTCGGAGCTGGTTCTTTGGATGTCGAAAAACAAAGAACTGGTTCGAAACTAGGCTCTGGCTCCGAACCAGCACTGGAACTGCTTAGGTGGAAAAGGGGTATCAGAGAGCCTGTCCCAGCTGGAGCCCATTGAAATAATCCAAGGAACATTTTGTTTTCGGGGGTCAGCTGATAATGAGGTCTCCCCTTGCTGATAATAGTCAAGGGTTGGATTAAGGAGGTTAGATAGCAACGTCTTGGTTCAGAACTTTGAAGAGACATGCAATAGCTGAATGATAATTATTTACAAAATAATCTGAACATACAAACAAGATGTATTAGCACTTTACATAGATTCATTTATAATTTTTACTTATAAAAAGAAAACAGATTTGACATATTGCAAAGAAGAGTTGCCTATGTAAATCTTGGCAGTGCAAGTGGTATCCTATTGGCCAAAGTCAAATAGCTGGCCCAAAAATCTCTAAGATACTCTATTAGTAGTGATTCTTGACCATGAATGGCCACTTTTTCAAGATCCAATCAAATTTCAAGCCACACATTTCATTATTTCCCCATTCACTAGCCTATTTCTGTTTAAAATACATCACATTGTAGAGCTTAAAGCATTACTTTTCTGTAAGGAAATATCTATTCCAGCTTTCAGCCCACAACCTCAGCAATCTGATAAAGAAGTCTGATAAAAATTTCAGCTGCAAACAAGTGACATCTTAGAAGGTCATCCTATCAAACTTGCCAATTCAAAGAAACCATCCAATCGAACTATGTCATGACAGCATATCCGTCACCAGCCCTAGGGGAGCAAGGAGATAGGACACTTGAGGAACAATGGACTGAATTTGGTGCTATAGTTATCTGAAATGATAAGCTTATTGTAAAACTTACTCACAAAGGAACAAAAGATCCCAAAGCAGAGTCTGCGTATATTGATTGATCATGATCTGACTGGTGGATAAGGAACCTTTTGAGACAGGCATGTCAAGATTCTGGCTTCACATCTGCAGGGGTTTCTGGTCAATAAGTGTCTGGAAGAGTGGAGCTGGGGGAAGGGGTACGATTCCATGGAGGATCGGCCATTAGGGGATATATACACACATGCTCATGGCCATCGAAAAGATCAGAGAGCATGTGGGCTCTTGTCTCCGGTAGGGTGTTATCCTGACACTTGGCCTATTGTGTATCACATAGCACACAATACATGCACATACACACTTGGGTTTCAGATTTAGAAGACTTGCTAAGCCCTAGAATCAATATACACGAGAAAAGCCTAATGAAACATTCATGCAGAATGGCAACGGCACTTTGACATTGGAATAATGACCAAAGAGTACTCGCTTTTTCATTGGCGTGAGTGGGAATCATTTTAACAAACGCAACAATGAGCAACAGTCCTAAAAAAGATGTTATGCAAGACTTGAGCTCAATCAAAAGTAAAACAAACAAAAAGAAACATAATTGTATTCCCCTCTTTTGTATCAGACACAAAAAGTCTTGGTCGTACCCTTTAGGAAGCGAACTGTTTAAATTCCGAATGGTACGCATGTACTCTACTGTATCAATGGGTTCCATGGCAGATCAGTGACGGATGCTGCCAGCTGAATGGTGAATGGGGTCGTGTCTCAACAGCTGATTGGTGGACAATGACAGGAGCAGCCAGCCTCTTGGTTGACGGGGGTGGCAGCTGTTACGAACAAAGCAGCACAACGAAGAGATGCCAAGAAACTCAGGCAGTTCTGGGAGCAACCACCTGGATTCATAGAGTGTTCAGAAACACTCAAGGCAAAGAATTGAATATTGTTCAAGGGCAAATAACCAAGGTTTCCTAGTCCGCATGCCTTTTTCTCTCATTATCTGGAATGTGCTCAGGTGTGTTCTGAACTTGTTAAATCCTGGACTGGCATTTGAGAGGAAAGACCGCACACACACTGGGGAGACCTTGGAGCCTGCCTCTGACACAATAACTTACACTGTAATGAACAGCAGGCTGGAAGCCCACAGCCTGACACAAGCAACTAACTACATATCCAACCACCAGCATCAGACGCCCACCGCAGACATCTGTCAGCCAAACACACTCCTGTACCTACATCACGAACCAAACTGAACCACCGTGCATTGAATTATCCTCATATATAGCTCTCGTTTGAGTTTTAAATGGCTCTAGATTGAGGAAATGATTCTGGATTTAGGCAATAACTCTAGATTTAGCACTTCCCTGTTGAAAAATCTAGCATATGCTGGTTAGGTATGTTTTGAAGCATGGCTGCTGGTTTGAGCTGGTTTAAGCTAGTCTTTAGCTGAACTGGTTTAAGCTGGTTCTTAGCTGGTCATGTGCCATGCCTCAAAACATTCCTAACTAGGATATGCTGGTTTTTTCAACAGGGTTGGCTCAAAATTTAGGCAAGTACTTCCAGACTCTGATTCAGGAAATTAATCCAGATTGAGCACATGACTCCAAATGTTGGAATTTTGTTTCAGGATTATAGCACCTCTAGGTTTGGGGAACAGCTCAAAATTTAACACCTGGATATATGATATAGGTTCACATTTAGGACGATTCATATTGAGAAAATGGAATATATGACTCTACCTTAGCTCAGTTCTCTAGAGCTAGGACTGATTCTGCCATGCAGAAAAAACTAGCAAATGTCCTTTTTTGGCAATGTCTGGATTGGTGCTGGTCTAACTAATGTACTAGCATGGCCATGCTGTTCACAAGTATTAAGTTTTGCTGGTTAAGTTAGTTGAGAAGCCTAGACTTCCAGCATTCAAAACATAAGCTAGTGACCAGCTGTGCAGGTCAAATTAGCACATGGTTCTTGATTTAGGAATTTACTCTAGACTCTAGAAGAAATGAATCCAGATGGAGAATTTAAGAAATTACTTTAGATTTGCAGACCCTGCTGAAAAGATCAGCTTAGCTGATTTAGTGTTGGTCTAACTGGCCAGGCTGCAAAGCGTAGCTGGTAAAATTCATCAAACATCATACCCTAGCTTGATGGCTGAACATATACTGATGAAGAAAATATTTAGCGCATAACTTTAGATTTCAGACCACACACAGCACTAAACAAACCAAACCCCCAGGTTCAGGTCTGAATGCAGTTTACCCCAGATCATAGCTAAGCTCCAAACAGGTCACCGTCTAAAGCAGTCTGTCTGGCTGGATGCTTTACAGTGCCTGTGATTACCTCCAGACAGCAGGTCTGATCTCTCCTGGGTGATCTGAGCGCGAGCTCTGGAAACGTACCAATACCCTACATTCAGACAGAGTGAGCCAAGACCCCACTCTCATTTGCCTGTGTGGTCACGGCTGTTTGGTTTTGTTAAACGTGTGAATTGCAGCACGACCCCAGCTGTGGCAACAGTTTCGGTTTCATTTGTTTATCCAAAACATCACTTACAGCAACGTTCCCTGTGATGCCATCCTAACATTCCTTAAAAGTGAGGTGTCCATGGATCATATTCCACAGATGGGTGGAGTGTGTGAGAGTGTATTAGCAGGGTGTGTGTGTGTGTGTGTGTGTGTGTGTGTGTGTGTGATTAAATGCTTGGCAGGCTCTCTTACTGACTCAACAACCGAGAATCGCTCAACCGCTCAGAAAAAGAAAGAAAAGCTATTAAACAAACCCAGATTTTCCTTCAGGCATAAACGTAAGCCCTAGCAATCACATCATTACCCTGCATAACACACTGATGCATCAAAATAATGAAATGTCCACTGGATTTATGAAGAATGACAACAAGTCTGGACATGTTTTGGACAAACAGCATGTAAATGAACTAAAATGACATGAAATATACTAAATTAAGAGCAAATAAATCACTGCATATGTCAAACCCTGAATATTTAAATTGTAACAAAGCCTGCATTATATATTAACAACCACAATGTTCACAACATTACACATTATATAGTGCATATTGTATATTTACTCTGCATGCCAATTAAAATATTTATAGCTACTGAAGGGAGTCCGCAAATTATTTTTTTGATCTCAAACGCATTTTTATAATTATATTAACTTATACAACTCCAGCCAAAACTAAAGAAACTGAAGTTCAGCATTAATACACTGATATGGTAAAATACATATAGCATAATAGACCAAGCTTAACATGCAGCACTTTATAAGGAGTCCAAGCTCTGGCTCTCTATCCACCCCCAAAGGGTCATAAGAAATGTTAATGACCCCATACTATAGTATATATTTAGCGTATACACAATATATTTGCACTATAAAAAGCAATTAACACTAAAAGATCCAGAGACTCACCCGAGGTGTCCCACAGGCTGAGCTCTATTCTCTGCTTGTCAATCTCAAAACTTGCTGTGTAATTCTCAAACACAGTGGGTACGTAATTCTAGGAAAAAGACACATGAAAGAAAATTCCAAATATTAATAAACAGGTCTTTTTTAAGAGATTAAAATGTAAAAATGTATGCACATGCTACAGAACTAAAGCACACTGGGTTTTACGCATCTCACCTCTGGGAAACAGTCCTTGGCAAAAACGTGGAGCAGAGCGGTTTTCCCACACTGACTGTCCCCCACGACCACGATCTTACATTTGAGGCTCTGACTCGGATCCATACCGGGTTGAAGGGACAGTTTCTGTATAGATCTTCTCTCCTTCATTGATTGTCTTTACGCGCAAGTCCACGGAGTCCACAAACGCACAGCTTTCTATAATCACTCTGGAAAGGGTGCGGATTCCCTTTGGCTGTGTCCCGATCCCTTTCGCTCTCTCTCTCTCCCTCCCTCTCCTGCAGGGACATACATCAACTACTTGAATTCCAGCCCTCTCACTTTTGGGGTATGTGCTGTGTTTTATATGAGCTCGGTAAACCAATGGCTGTCCTTGAAGACACCCAGAGATCCTCCCCTTTGCTTCAGTAGGGAGAGGGAAAGAGCGCACCCTACAGACCTTAACAAATATGACTGCTTCTAGCGCTATGAAATTCAAAGGTTCCAATAATAAAAATAATAAAAAATGTAAAAAAAACTTTATTAACTGGAATACATTTTAAATACAAATATATTATGAAGTGTGGCTTTATTTGTTACTTTAGATGGTACTTTATGCCACAAACATTTCAAATGAGTGAAATCTATAGTACAGTATGGGTTGCTTACAAAAAATCTTTTCCAGAAGTTTTGCTCTGTTACAAAATAATTTTCAAATACTCCATGTACTTTCTCTCTCAAAAAAATAATTACAAAAATAATAAATAATAAATAAAGTAATAACAAAAATGCTCTGTTTTTTAAATGTATTATTGCATGCCATCTGCCCATTTTTCAGATTTGTTCAGCTGTGATTTTAATGTGAAGTAATCAATTATAAATTGATCACAGGAGTAGGTGTATGTTTAAATGAGGCACAAACACACAGACAGTAAGCTGATCTAATAATCATATCATGTTGGCTATAGAGCAGTTACCCAGGTGTGGAGGCGCTGGAGCAGAAACAGGCCTTCTGGAAGACATGGAGTCAGCGGATATTTATCTGCTACATATTTGTAACACATTCATTCCATCAGCATGTCATCAGCTCTTACATTAGATGTTGTGAAAGTGTGTCAGACCCAGAGAGAAAAAGAAAGAGAAAGCAAAAGAGTGCGAGTGAGAGAGAGAAAAAGTGAGAAAGAGATTACTAGCAGAAAAAAAGTACCAAGAAGTACCATGCTTGTTTGTTTGTCATGGTAATACTATGATGCACTGGAAGACTAGAAATTTTGGGTCAGACAGACAGAACGATGCATAGAGCAATAGACAGAATGATAGATCTGATTAGATCTCTATCTGATAGATAGATAGATAGATAGATAGATAGATAGATAGATAGATAGATAGATAGATAGATAGATAGATAGATAGATAGATAGATAGATAGATAGCCTTAAGAACAACTAATATAATAGCGGAGAAAGAAAGACAGCCAGACAGAATGATAGATCGATGATATGACAGACTGTTTTTCTGTCGTCTTCAGTTTATATATATCATTCATTCTCTGTGCAGATACATAGCCAATGTGAGAATCAGCTCACACACAACCCCACACAAACCCCCGAGGCCTGATGACTGTAGCTTCTGATTTCTCTGTGTGTGTGTCCAGGGAAGGTCATTGTATATTGACACACGCATTCTTTCAAGTTTGTTCTGTGAAATGAGAACAAATATTGACCTAATGTATTGCTAATAATTTGAAATCTGCCTTGCTCCTGTATCCAATGGTTACCGTATGAAACCCCTCGTCACAAAGCTGTAACATCTCGCGTCGCTCTGTGAGGTGAAGCAGCATGATCTGACCCATCTCCACACATTCCAGCTAAAAGATCATTATATGCGTCAGCAATAATGCTAAAGAAAATCGTGGATTTGGGAGTCTAACGAATGCACCTATGCACTTGGTAATGCCAATGCCGCATGTTCTTCCTGCAGGTCAGAGAACTGAAATAAACCCAATTAGCCGTCCTAGCTGAAACACACATAAAACAAAGTACATTTGAACAAAATACAGACAATTCTAACAACACTATAATCCTGTGTCGTTATTATCATAAAATACGGTTGCTTAGTTGAAGATAATCAACAATGATAACAACTTTCAAATCTGAAATGTTAGCAATGCTAACCTCTCCAAAACTTATCGCCACAATGTTAACATGTTTTGAGTGGTTGTTAGGTGCTAGGGGTCTCATTTGTGTGCGTACGCTCAGATTTGATCTTAGAGTTTGTGTTCGCTTAAATCCACGCCAACCCTCATATTTGTAAAAACTGGTTTTGATGTGGAAAAGTGCTTAGCGTCAAGTCAGGGTCTGAGCAGATGAACACACTTTTTCTTGTCGGAGTGGGCTACTGCAGGTTTTTTAAAATGTAAGCTGTTCTTGCAGGCATTAATTAGGAGTCGTTTTGAGAGCTGAAACCATTCAGTTGCACGCAACTTCAAGATCATTTGCAATTCATCGATTTCACATCTGAAAAAGACACATATGTGATGTATACGGTATACAGTGACGCTTCTCATCTACTTGGAATGGGTGATGTCATGTGTTGCCGAAATGAATTGTGGATCCATTGCGTTGCACCACTGGCGTTGCTCACACTGGCTAGCATCTGCGCTAGGGTATTTGCATAAGGTGATCTGATTTGCTGACGCCTGTGTTGACGCTTAAAAAAAAACTTCTGCCATGAGCAACGCCAGTGACGCGACACAACAGACCCAACGATTCAGTTCGGCAATGCTTGACGTCACTGTATTCAACGTAAACGAGTGGCGTTGACACCAACACCTCGTTTGAATGTACCTAAACTTTCAAATTTTCAAGCGCCAACACAGGTGTCAGCCAATCAGATCGCAAATACCCTTGTGCAGACACTAGCCAATCGCATTCTTGCAACACCAAAAAACTAATGTGATTGGCTGTTGTCACCATGGTTCAGCACCAAGATTCAGACACATCAAGCATCGATGCCGACGCCCCATGTGAATGTACCGTTAAGGAAATGCTAACGATGCTAACCTCTTCAAAAGCTAACCGCCACAATGCTAACATGTTCTGAGTGGCTGAAGGCCTCGATGGTTACCAGGGCATTCTGGGTATTTTATAGGTGGTTGTTTACTAGCCAAACTAGTAAGAGACTGCTAAGTATTAGCAATAATAGTGAAGCTTGCATTAGCAAAACAAATAGAATATTCAAACAACATAATACTGAACAATTAGTGCAATTAGCAGTTGATTAAACATAACTCCCATTTAACGCATTTGGTGTCAAAACGTTAAGATATCGGGGCATTTTAACATTTTTGTATACAGAAAACATTCAAATCTTTTCTTAACAAAATGCTAGCAATGCTAACCTCTGCAAAACTTACCGCCACAATGCTAACATGTTCTGAGTGATTGCTAAGGTGCCTTGGATTGTTGCCAGGGCACTCTGAGTATTATGGATGGCTGTTTACTAACAATATGGGACTGTTAACGCTAAGTATTAGTAATAATAATAAAGCTTAGCAAAGCACAAAGTATTCAAATAAATTAAACAACTGCTGTGCGGTTGGCATCTTAATCATATTTTGTATTGGTATCAAATAAGATCAGTGCATTTAAAAAGACTTTTGTACAGAAAACTTTCAAATCTTTTCTTAAGGAAATGTTAGTGATACTAACCTCTCCAAAATGTACTTCCACAATGCTAACACGTTCAGAGGGGTTACTAGGGTGTTGCTAATTAGCTGATTACTAGCTAAAATAACAAAAGTCTGCTAATGCTAAGTATTAGCGATAGCAATAAGCTTGAATGATTTCGTTGTGACAGACTGCCCAATTTAAACACCCTTCTGATGGTTTTATCACAGTAAGCGACTTAACAAACCCGTCTCATACTGTTATTTGTTTGTTTACGCGGCATGTTCATTGACTTGTGTTTAGCGATAATGGCTGATTGTCGCAGTGAAGCGGAGACACAGACTGACAGTAAAATGTCCCTTTTCTTCTTAAATTGCTTTCTGCTTCACAGATCTTTCTGTCAATAGTCGTTCAGGCAGAAAGCACCCTGACATTTTCCTCTGGCTAGCGCTGCTCGAATCCTGCTCACTTTAAACCCAAGATTAATTTTCCTTGAGTGGAAGTGACTGCGAGAGAGAGCGCAAATGAGATCAGGAACTGAGATGAGGTGCGATTTGAAACGTACATCAGTGAGCAACAAGTTGATATACACAACTGGAGAATGAAATGGAGAACTGTGGGAAACATTTCCCCTGCGCAAGACCTCCAAAACTGTCTCTCTCACACACACACACTTGTTGGGGCCAGTCAACTTTAAAAGGTGTCGGCTTGCACTGGGAATGGGAAACACATCTTGTGTATCACTTCAGAGGGTTGTAAGTGGGCCGTCCAGTCCTTCAAACGAATAGAATTAGTAGTGAAACATAAGATGAAAACTGACACCATTTATGTTGTAAATAAATGCTGCTGTCTATAAATAAATGAAAATGTAAATAAATGCTTTTTAAATATAATTTTTTTATGTTCTAAATAAATGCTGCTGCTATATATATATATATATATATATATATATATATATATATATATATATATATATATATATTTAAATGTGTTTTTTTCCTTAAGAATTTTTAGTGTGAGTAATAAAATTAATAGTTGAAAAATAAATTATAAATATAATAAAAGAGAGAGGAAATCCAATTAATAAATCAAAATATCTATCTATCTATCTGTAAACAAATCCTTTTAAATGATAACAAAAAATTACTGAATTAAAAAAATATATGTATATATGTAAAATGCAACAGTGTGGGAGTAATAATATTAATACATGGCATTAAGTAATATTGTATAAGCTTAATATTAATACTTTATATATAAAATAAGAAAACCTTTATTATGAATAAATGAAATAAATTAAAACATTAGATATTTACATTTTATGGAATATATGTTTTTATTATCTATCTATCTATCTATAGGAAATGTATTACTTTTAACTAATACATAATTCTTTTAGTAAAAAAAATTCTAAAATATTATTTATAATACGTAAACTGTAACAGAGTGGGAGCAATAATTTTATTACTGGACATTAAATAATACACTATAAACTTAATATTTTGTGCAATCTAGAAAATATATATTTTTTAAACAATTCATAAATATAATAATTATTAATAATTATTACCATTAAACCCACAAGTGTGAACATCTGCTATATTTCCCATTGAATTTTACTTAAGGAAAATGTTACATTTATTTCTGTTCTAAATAGAAGATAATGCTGTTCAGCTTCCTGTTGTCAAGAATGACGAATCCTACATAATATATAATGAAGAAAGATTTCAACAGCCATACAGTCTACTCACACGTCACATGATAATTTATGGGGATTACTATTATTTGATCTTACAGTATGCTTGTTTGTGTTTTTAGGGAGTGTGAGTTACAGAATCTTCCTGTGACTGTGGAATGAACCCTGAGGCATTTCACTGGCTAATTATTCCACCTGTCAATCACAGAGTAGGAACAAAAGACCAAAACCCGTCTCTGTGCTGGCATTAAAATCTGTCCTCACCCCCCAGGTGTTTACAATAACTACACTTTAGCCCTGGAAAGAATGCATTTAGGTGCAGTTTATCAAAAAATGGTTTGCGTTCACAAAAGGTTCACAAACCAGACTGAACTATTCATTCACAAACAAGTCAAGTCAAGTCACCTTTATTTATATAGCGCTTTTTACAATGCAAATTGTGTCAAAGCACTGCACAATATCAAAAAAGGAAAATAATGTGTCAATAAGTTTAAATAGTGTCTTTGCAATCAGGTCGATGATATCGCTGGAAATGAAGCGTCCCCAACTAAGCAAGCCAGAGGCGACAGCGGCAAGGAACCAAAACTCCATCGGTGACAGAATGGAGAAAAAACCTTGGGAGAAACCAGGCTCAGTCGGGGGGCCAATTCTCCTCTGGCCAAACAAACCAGCAGTTCAATTCCAAACTGCAGCAAGTCAGATTGTAAGGGCTCAGCTGGTTCCAGTGGTCTTTCCCGATGGCTGTCTAAGTGGCGGGGTCCTCAATGGGGATCTGTCTCTGGCGCTCATCCAGGTGTCTGGCCTCCGCCTACGATCAGGGCCACATACGTCATCTCCCGGCGCTGATCCTCCATCTCAGGTGTTCGGTCATCTCAGATCATGTAATGGTTGGATCCAGACTGAAGTTCTGTAATTCCTAGCAGAACTTCGGAGAGACAAGCAGAGACATGATTAGCGTAGCTGCTGTTCCATCTAAGCAAAAATGAATTGTTCAACCCAAGCTAAAGAATAATAATAATGTACGTCTGATCAGATATAACTGCAGTACAAGATTATAAGATGCATTATGTGAATGCTTGGCTAAAGAGATGTGTCTTTAATCTAGATTTAAACAAATCTAGATTCGGCACACAAACAGAACCGAATGATTTGTTTACAAACTGGATAGAAATTTGTTCACAAATTTGGAAAAAGCATTCGTTTACATTTCATTTTCAAGGCGGACTAACCAATTTGTTCAACAAATCAGAATGAATGAGTCATTCACAAATCAGACTGAACAAATCATTCTTGAATGATCAACTAGCTGAATGGCGGTGGTGGAGGTAACGAAGTACAACTACTCAAGTTGCTGTAATTAAGTAGTTTTTTTGGGTACTTGTACTTTTTTGAGTATATTTTTAAAGCTGTACTTTTAGTTGTACTCAAGTACAAATTAAGAAAAATAATCTACTCTGTTACATTTAAATCATAGTTCGTTACTGAGTATGCCCAATTTGAATTGATATTCAAACCTTTGACAGGATTTTAGTAGCCAATAAAGATATCCGGTCGTAAACGGACCAATAAAAGCCCTGATATCTGAACCGGGAAAAGCCGCCGCTGCAGCAGGGTTGATTAGCTGATCGGACAGTGAGGGACCTCAGCGTAACTGGAGTCAAAGTTTGGAGAAACAAACTACATGGTAGTGTTATCATAAATATCTATATTTTGATACCGATACTGAAATATCTGACACGGTTCCATTACTCATTTTCCGCAGTATGACTGTAAGTGAAATGCACAAGAAAGTCTTTCAATTTGAAAGAAGGAACTTTAAGTTTATGCTAGAAATGTATTGGAATGGGATATTTGTATGATTTGTATATATAAATATCCTAGTCTGTCTAACTGCATCACTACAGTGTACAGAAATTACAGGTCAAAGCCATCTGATTTTTGTAATGGTAATTAATCAATGTTTATATGTAGGCTATGTAAATAAAAGCCTGTTAATTAAAATCTGTCATCATATAAAGTGAACGTGTCTTTTTTAGAAGACTTGGATTAAACCACTCAAAGCTTGAAATAATGTTTGCCTTGAAAAAATGGATGAACAAAACAATTTGAAATATTAAAATATCTGTATGGCAGTATACAGTATGTGGTAGTTTTGCCAATGGTATTGAAAATTAAGTCATGAAGTCGTCATGAAATCAAAAATGCACACGACTAGTCTTGTGGTGAATAATTAAACCATGCAAGTCAATACACCGGGAAAAAAATAGTCTGCCGTCATAATATTTAATCAAAATCTGAAAATTCGCTTCCACTCTGGAATGGCGTTTTCTCTCTGATGATGTCAGTTTGAAGGCTTGGGGAGAATCCTCTTGTTAAGGTTGACGTAACGACTGCAGTTTCCGAGTCCATGTCTCTACTCATTTCATTTGTGAATCCTATCTCAACAGCCATTTATGAGCAATATTTAATTAATATTACATATTTAAGCTAAGCATTTAAAAATTTGCTGTGCACACTACAGTCTCCGTGCTCACAGTGTCTCAGATACTAATATTTTAGCTGAATCGCAGTCTGGCCATCTGGGATTTCAGTATGGAGATTAAAGGTTAGGGTTAATTTTTCAGTATTACATGACATCTTGGGTGTATATTAGCACAGTTTGTTGTTTTCTTGGGGCATCTGGCAGAGCGTTAGGACCCAGAAGCGAAGATATGAATTAATATTTTTTGTCAATTCATTGAATATTGCCACTAAAAAGTAACTAGTACTCGGAGTAGCTTTTGAGACGAGTAATTTGTACTTTTTACTTAAGTACTGTTTTGACACCAGTACTTTTACTTGTAATTGAGTATTATTTCAGCAATGTAACAGTACTTGTACTTAAGTACAAATTTTCAGTACTCTTTCCACCACTGCTGAATAGTAACTAGGATAACAGCAAAGTATTTTAACATGACAAAAAGTATACACTTCATCTGTAATTGTAATAAATAAACGGGGAAGAAAAAGCTAAATCAAATAACTGCAGTCATTGCAGTGCTCAATCTGTGTCTCTGTTGGCGGCTGATTTGTGCGAGATCCCCGTGATCATCTACATATGTGGCATTTTACGCTTTTGATCCACAAAATGTGTGACATGCTGACTGGAGATTTCATACAGTGCTTGTGAGTTATGCTTGTGTGACAAAAGTCCCATAATTCCCTGGGTGTGGACAGTGGTGACAGAGGGGAAAGTCTTTTGTGGTAAATCTTTCCCTGAGGTCTTTGATGTAGAATCGAGGATGTGTCGTTTGTCAGCTTCGCAACAATAAGAGCCAAACCTCATTACCGGTCCGTTCAGATCTCACTGTAGAAAGTCGACTGCTTCAAAACGCCATTGCAAAGATTGTTGATCCGCAAATCTGGGAGCCCAGGATTGAACCTTGCGGTACTCCAGAATGAGGACGCAAACGATGTGGAGGGAAATGTCTGTGGTAAATGCCATAAAACTGCAGACCATGAGAGAGCAAGCCGACAGCTGCATTGCAGATTTGTGATACCACACACCCAGATAACAGAGACGGAAAGGAGCTCGACCCACTTCCACCATGACACACAAGAGATGTGATTCAATAAATGCAGCAAAAAATGTACCGCTTTATACACTGAATAAGACAAATAAGTAGCTCGGAAATTGAAAACTGACATCATTTTCTTGCCCTCATGTCATTCCAAACCTGCATGATTTCCTTTTGTCTGTTTGAAATAAAGAAGAAATTTTGTAGAACGTCCAGGCTTCTCTCTTCCATATGATGTAAGTGGATACAGACTGGAGTTGTCAGGCTCTAAAAAGGTATCATAGAAGCATGATAAATGTAGTCTATACATTGCATTTTATCCCATTTAAATTTTATTTAAAAAATTGGATTTTTAACAGTGACATAAGCAAAAATGCATTTGTATATATAAAATAGTTTTATTTGTTATTATGTTTTCTAATAAACATTTGTCTTTAAAAATGTTTTAATAATATTTAGGTGTTTTTTACTGGGAAAAAAAGGCTAATTAAATGTGTGTGTAGAACAAATATAAAACATCCTATATTATATAAAACCTACAATACATTATATAATTAATTATAACTACACATATACATTTATATGTAAATTTATATTGTATGTAACTTATTGGTAGCTTTGAAAAAGGTATTTCACTGAAAAATAAGCTAAAAAAAGTACATATGTAAAATATAACATGCATAGCCTATAATAAATGATATAATAAAAGGCAAAAATGTATAATATAGTACAGTAAAATAAAGTAGTATAGTATAGTAAAGCCAAAAAAAAAAAAAAAATTGTAGCGTAAACGTAAGGTTACTTGCACTAGAAACAAGTTTTGTACTGTGGCGTGAATAATTAATAAAGTTAATTTTTTTTCACATTTATTGAATTATTTTGTGATGTCTGTAGTATTTCTTGACCACTTTCTCCATCTATCCCTTATGCATTCTGATAGGGGTTTCACAGTTCTCCTTAATGCTCTATTCTTGTTCACTACTTTTCTTTCCATCCATCACCCTTTGTTTGTACCAGTCTTTTGTTTCACCCTTTTTCTGTGAGCTGCAGAGGGGGGCCGTTCCCTCCAGAGCAACAGTGTGCCAGTCCCCATTGACAACGGTGGCGGTCTGCATATGTTTAAGTGGCTCAGTTGCGGTTCACGCACCGGGAGATCATACTGGCATGCAGCCTTTGATCCTTTGAGGATTTTTAGAGCATCCTCTGGTTTTAGGCAAGCGTGTAAGTGTTTGTGCGCGTTAGTATAATTAAGTTATGGCTGACAATTGGAAAGGGTCAATGGGGGTCACAGTTTTGGGTTCTTTTACATTTTTCACACAATTCTGTCAACACACAAACCCCAGTTAGACAAGGAAGTTGAGGAACTCTGTTCCAAACCCTAGAGAGCTCACTAAGTAGGCAGCATATTAAGATGGCAAACTTGAGAGAAATATAATTCACTACAATAGTGCAATCCAAATAAAATCTTTGTGTTTTTATGCTGATTCGAGTACCACATGGTTAGCTTAGCAACATGCTAACACCCCACATGCTTGTAACCTACATGGATGTTTCTACTAGTTTGGTTGGCTGCAGACAGCTATGCATCTCGCTAGGTTTTGGAACGGCGTCACACTCTCTGTAATTCTCTCCATAAACTCCATGCTGCGATACAGATGCTGACACCGCATGCTATCAGGGCCCGTTTTAATAAAGGCACTACAGCAGGAATCCCTTTGAACTGCTTTTTATGATGGAAGTTCCTCATTTAATGATTTCACTGACATTTCCTGTAGCCGCCTTCACAGGCCAAACAGTTTACTCAAACAGCTTGTGTTTATTCGCTGGCCCTGTACGAAAGGTGTGGCCACATTTCTGGAAAAGAAAAAGACAAGACAATTGAAGAGAATAATTTACAATATTTATATTATTTATTACAAAAAAAAAACTTTAGCCGTTCACGCTGGGTTCTGACCCAATTCAGACAATCGCCAGGCTTAATGGATGCTTTATTTTGGTCTGTGCCACATATTAATCCTAAACCAAATGAAATATCAGAAATAGTAGCACAGTTTCTATAAAAATTCTCTAATAATTTCTACATTTGAGTGTTTGTTCCAAAGCTAAGGCCGAACAATCCACATTTCAATCCAAATATATAAACCAATACTACAATTCTTGGATTATCTCCAAACATTTGGTCAGTTGGCTCTTGCAACACCCAATCTGGGCCGTCAACAGCGGGGGACAACTGGGAAAGCTGTCCCGGGGCCTGGTCCGGGGCCAATTACTGGGGCTGGGACCCCCTGAGGGCCTCCTATGTGGGACCCACCCACAAAAAAATGTTGTTGTGAGCAAAAAAACTGTCAGTACAAACCTTAAGTAACCGAATGGCTTGAATGATAAAATCTTCTGCCAAATGAATAAAATTTAAATACCTAGTCTTAAGTTACTTTTTCTTTTAGCAAAAATAGATATAGACAACATGTCAGCCATTCATTTCTCCCTTAGTAGCACTCAGTCTCTCACACTGAATATTTCATTATAAGCCAATTAGCAAGCGTATAATCATTTATTGAATTAGCAGTTATGAATTCTGTGTACATGCGAGGGAGCTGCTGCATGGGCGAGTTTCGTTTGTGAAAAATAACAGAACTCCTGATGTTTTTTCCATGGTTAATAGTTCTGAGCGACACCTTATGAACAGCACGCACACCAAACCAGCTTCAAGAGAGATGAACAACACAAAAACGATGCTTTTATGCAAATATGCACTGTTGCTCGGCGCTTTTAAACTCATATAAGGAGTACTTTTAATAACTCTGTCCCATTTGCAAACCATTTAGGGGAAAATATTCCCACGGCAATCTGTGAGATGTAAAAACAGCTGTTTTAATCATACACTGAAACTTTTTACTTAGAAAAAAAAACTCTAAAGAACTTGCATCAACTTGACCTTAAAGGAAAAGTTAACTTAAAAATGAAAAATTGTTAATGGTTGCCATCAGAATAAGTTAAAAATGTCTTAATAATGAATTTGTTTCTTACAGACATGAGTTTTTCCCATGAAGAAACAAACTCACTGCTGCGTCTGAATATGCCTACTTCCTTACTATATAGTAAGCGAAAAGCAATAAGTGAAATGAGTAGCATGTCCGAACACATAGTATTAATAAAACAGATGAAAAGTACCTGGATGACTTACTATTTGGCTTAGGAGATTCCAAAATGCGCATCTGATGTACACATTACTATCTCATAAGGAAATGTGAGCGAATTTGTGAATAGGAGTGACGTGATGCAACTGATGCCAAGTGACATGACATGGTGGATGTACAGTACTATGTTTGGAGTTCATTCTTACTACACATATAAATGATAAAGGACATACTTATTTAGCAGTTACGAAGTTCGTTCCTCATCGAAGTGTATGATTTCAGATGCACTTCATGTTCTGAATAGCATACTAGCATGACACTTCTGCAGTAGTAATACTCTGCACAGTATGCTATTTTTTGTAAGCATGAAATACCCAGATTTCCAACTTTATCCCATAATGCAATGCGTTCAACTTGACCTTATACTTAAGAAATTACAGCCACAATGTTATGATTTCAAAAGTCTTCCAAAGTAATTTTTACACAAAATTGAACATACTAAATAACTATTTTAAAGTAAAATTTGAGGTCATGTGATCTCATACTACTATTTAAAATGGTTATCTGTGCATATGCATACTTTTTCACCATACTATTTTTAAAAAGAGTATACACATTTGGTTAGTAGTAAGCTAGTAATCCTTTCTGAACACGCTCTTGTCATACATTGTATGACAAAACATGCTAAAATGTGTTCGTGCTCTATCGGGAATTCGCATTAAAATCTGTCATCTGAATCGCACACTCCGTACTGATGCATACTGTGCTTGGTATTCCCTGTAAAAATCCTGCCTTTGTTTTTCCATATGGCTTTGGCTTGTTAACATCATTACACTAGAACTGTTAGCCTGCAGCTATGGGCATTAGCATAGCAGGAAAATCCTGTCCATCCAGGCCGGCTGCCAGTCGCCCACAGACGCATCTGTGCGAGTTGTTTTCCAGGCAACTAGTGATGTCTCCAATGAAATCTCTTATGGAGATGAATCGTCTCAGATAGGTGGTTGATTGAGCCAAAAGCTGTTAGGAAAGTAGCATAAACTTTAGGAAATGTATTGTTGTGTAAGAGCTTCAGGACATTTGTACAGTACGTGCTTTTGACATATGGACTTTTAGATGCATCGTGACAGGGAAAGAAAAGGTTCCTATCATCCTTATCCATCTGTTGCCTCAGGAAACAGTATCATTTCTCTTTTTTCCTCAGCCGGATTTCTGTGCAGGCACAACGGAAAAATACTGAGGCAATGAAGTGCGTTTTCAGCAGTGCGCGCCATCACTCAGACCAATAAACACCAGCACCTGGGGGATTGCATCTATCAAAACCTGAGAGGAGAAGATGTTGAAGCTACCTCTGATCTATCTATCATTTAATTTATAAAAGCTATTGAAAAACAGTCATGACTCGTGAGAAAGAAAGATAGAGAGATATGGGAGGTAGAGTAACCACAGCAGATAAATTGCAACTCCTGCAGTTGATCTGTGACCTGCTGTTGCACATTGAGAGAGTGTTTAAGATGACTGGAGCTAGTGTGTTTAACCCCAATAGAGGACCTGTGTGAGAGCAGGACCTGGCCAATAACTTTAGCCATAATTCATAGCAGGGAAGCAAACTGGGCATATCAAGGCATTTCAAAACAGCAGGTACACCTAGCCTCGGCCAAATTTTAAAGCAGCATTGCAAACTATAACATACTTTTGTTAAAATTCCTCAATGGTAGTGTAAAATCTATCTATCTATCTATCCCTTATTACCCTGTCAAAATCATCTCTGTTTTCAGCAAGCTGTTTTTTAGTCCATGTAGCTTTAAATGCTAATGAGCTCTGCTGACCCTCTCTTCCGTGGGGTGACGCCGCGAAACTGGCTAATTAGCACGTTATTAGGAAAGGGGATTTGCAAAGATTCATAAAAAACCCATATACTAACTTCTTCTGTAGATGAAGCTGGATCACGAATGATTCGCACGAACAGATGCATTTAGGCAGATCGAGGATCGGCGCATTCACTTCAGAGTGAAAGTAACATTAATCCTCTGCGTCTTCAGCGGCTCAGATGTCGGGAGTAAATGATGACTGCTATGTTCATTATTACATCCAACAACAAGGTCTTGTCTTCCCCTGAACCAGAGTCGACACAATGTCGGACAGCTCTCAGTTCACTCATGGCGGGTCTAAGGTAAGACGGCCTTGTCAATCAACTCTCATGGGAGTGGCCTGCGCAGAACTACGTCATTCTCACAGGAAACTCAGAACAGCCTGATTTGAGAAAGGGGATTTTAAAACAGGAATAATAATAAAAAAAAAAAACACTGGAATTTTTATCATTATAGAAAGGATGTGTACACACACTTCCAACACACATTTATGCTCAAACAACTTGTAAAGTGAATATTGCATCCGATTACCCCTTTAAAAAATAAAATAATTTGTGTGTATTAAACTTAAATTGAAACATTTAAAATTTACAGTAATTCTTAAACTCTTTCTCTCTCTCTGTACTATATATAGTGCATTCAAATTTTTAAATAAAAAAAAGTAAATAATTAAAAAGAATAAACATTATATACACAGTACAGTGTATGATACATATGAAATAATATATAGTAAATTTTACACACACACACACACACACACACACACACACGTGTATATACAAATAACATTAAATTGCCTGACATAATACTATGCAGGCGTTTTCCACAACCTAACATAAATATTGATCAGTGAAACCTTTAATGTCCTTTCTGCAGTTAAGTGCGACCTCCCCAACCCCCTAAAACAATCAATATGAGTAAATAAATAATAAATTAACAATACGTTTTTCTGCTGGTCGCCTTCAGGACCCTGAATTAAGACCTCTGACATACAGAAGCATCCGTGAGGTCACATGCACACATCCCACTCTCTCTTTAGAAGGAGAAAAGAGGAACCACAGCTTAAAGAATCGGCGGGTTTTGAAAAGGGACAAAAATGTTGGAGAGGAAGTCAAATAAATGGAGAAATGACGAGAGCCTTGGACGGACAAAAGCAATTAGGATGATGGTGGGGGCAGCCATAGTGGTTCAACATTGAGAGATGGAGAAACATATCAATGGGCTGGAGGCCTTGAGTGATATGAAAGACCCCCAGAGTGAAGGTGAGGCCCCCGAACAACAGGACTGGGGTGTGTGCACTGGGGGGTTTCTGTATCCCATATTGCCTGTAAACCTCTTATGATTACCCCCCTCCCCCAAAATTGTATAGCTGGGATGGCTTCCATCATGTCGCTATGGCAACATAGAGTGGCCCGATGAGGGAATTGAAACAGCATTTGAGAGTCACAGAGCACAGACTAACAGATCATAGACAGATAGATGGACAGATAGAAAGAATGATAGATAGATTTTATAGATAGATAGATAGATGGATAGATAGATAGATTCTATAGATAGATAGAATGACAGATCGATAGATTCTATAGATAGATGGGTAGATAGATAGATTCTATAGATAGATAGAATGACAGATAGATTCTATAGATAGATGGGTAGATAGATAGATTCTATAGATAGATACATGGATCTACTACTAGATACTTCCTGAGACTATAGATACTCTACTAAGAGTATATTTTTTAGCTTTGTGTTATATGTGGTTCATTTTTTAATTTACATAGACATAATGGTTTATTCCTGATCAGAATGTGTAGATGACGTGTGCTGAAATGCACGTTAGTGAACAGCTGTGAGCGAGATGCCTCTGGTGTCCCACAGTAACATGGACAGTTGACATGTGACCCCTGTGGGAGCAGGGTCAAAGGGCAACAGGGTCACAGAGGGTCAAGCTACAAGTAATTATCTGACAAATCTAAAGCTCTACACTGATTACAATGACAGATTGTCTATCTATCTATCTATCTATCTATCTATCTATCTATAATTAATTAAAAGGGTATGTGGTGTAATTTCAGTTGTAATTCTTTATTTAATTGTCTCTATTCTCATTGACAGTGATAAGTGAATTACTCCGGCCACAGCGAGTATCAGGTGAACATGTCTGGGCATGTAGAAACCATTGTCTCTGACCGACAGGAGCGTGTACAGACAGCTGGTCTGTCATCACACCCTCATCCCCTTCTCTTCCTCCAGGCCCACAGCTACCGGCACGAAACAGTTATCCATCAGATCAAAACCAACAGCACTTCAACCCTGAAAAATAAAGACTGTGAACACCATCCTGGGCCAAACCAATTATTCTGAGACCTAAACATTGCTTTTCTGATCTGGTCCCATGCAAACATCTTTCATCACACCTGCTATAATGGCAAGACACTCCTTGTGGGCTAATTTATGCGGGACACACATTCACTCTCCACTGGCAGGGAGCCACTGCCCCATATTTTGTCCTGACAAATTCTCCATCTGGCATCAATTACACGACAGAAAACCAGGGAAGTGAGGTTTAAACACTTAGCATTCATATAAACACTAGTATTATGAATTTATGATGCTCAGCGTAATGTAGTGTGGGCTAAATTAAAAAGTGCATATTTTGAATAGGCTATACTACAATGATTTTAAATCACAAAAAACTGCTATGACAGATATTAATGAGCTTATTAGTTTTGATGAGGTCGTTTGTATTCAACACCTACTGTCTTAATTGCATGGAAATGAGCCAAACACAGACGATAGCACAATAAAACTAAGGTTAAATGTGTTTGAGAAAGATAACAATAGCATATTTCAATGATTGAAAATGACTGCATTTGTCAAAACGCCCAGTATGCAGCAGAACAAACCTCATATCCATTGATGCGACGAATAAATGTAAACAGAAGTCGATTTGTTATGCGATTGTGCGGTATTTAATGAAACATGCAACATCATTCGGTCTGCGTTAGACTCTTATCGCTACAGTTTCTCCTATTATTAGTGTTAGAGTTGTGACGTTCGCGAACGAACCGATTCTTTTGAACGGCTCATAAACATGAACGATGGGAGCCGAGTCGCGGCTGGGGGGAGCCGTTCTTTCTGTCGTTCTTTTTTTCCTACGCGTGTTTCACACAGATGCACACAAATTAGCTCCTCCGCGAGACAGAACAGTTATAGGGGGAGGGGCGCACCCAGCGCAGCATGATGATAGTTTTGCACGCATCCTTCACGTGAGTACTCCAGTGGAAAAAACCCTGCGTGCCTCTGTCATTGGGTAGGAGCGGAGCCATGACTTGTGCACGCTGCCGTCACATGCTTACTCCAGTTAAAAAAACAAACAAACAAACAAAACACGTGCAAGTGCCTCTCTGTCTCAGTGCCAACGTCAGTAATAGCGGGTCGTTCGAAGGAAGAAGACACACACGTCTGAAAATGAGCCAGAGGAAAAGGAGCAGCATTTGGGTGCACTTTTCTCGCGAAGAAAACAGTAAGGCTAAACGCAGCATTTGTCAAAAAGTAATTTCATTTAAGTCTGGGTCAACAAATAATTTACACAGGCATTTGAAGACTCAACACCCAACACTGCAGGTCACAGGTTTGAGAGCAGAGCCAGACTCAGACAACAACAGTGACACTGATGTGTCCATTGCCTCCTCTGCCTCCACATCAAGTGCAACTGCAGCCTCTGACCCCACTGGACCCACCACATCGCCTGGCCAGGCACGACCAAAAAGAAAGCAGACATCCATCAGTCAATATTTACCTCCTGTCTTGACCCCATTAAGACAGGAGAAGATAGACGAAGAGCTGGCAAAGATGATAGCCACTGACTTCCAGCCTTTCTCAGTAGTGGAGGACACAGGATTCAAAAAATATTCACAGGCGCTCAACCCCTCCTACATTCCTCCAAGTAGGAAGGCACTAGCCCAGAAGGTCACGGATATGTATGACAGGGAGACAGCATCTTTGAAGAGCAGGGTGTCAAAAGTACCAGCTGTCTGTTTAACCACAGACTGTTGGACTTCAAGAACGACAACATCATATATGTCTGTAACCTGCCATTTTATCGAGGATTTCCGTGTGGCCTCCTGCCTCCTGGACTGTTTTGAATTCAGTGAGCGGCACACAGCAGACAACATTGCACAACAGCTGCTTAGTGTTGCAGCAGAGTGGGGGGTGGACAAGAAAGTAGTGTGCTGCCTAACCGATAATGCGGCAAATGTTACTAAGGCTATACAAACCATTGGATGGATGCACTTACCATGCCTGGCCCATACTATTAACCTGGTGGTAAGAGATGCCCTGCAAGCTTCAAAGCCCATCATTGATAAGGTGAAAGAGGCAGTGGAATACTTTCACAGAAGCACCGTGGGGGCACAAAAACTGAAGGAGACTCAACTACAAATGAAGATGGAGGAGCTCCGACCGAAACAGGATTGTCCTACAAGGTGGAATTCCACCTACTACATGTTGAAAAGCTTTATTGCCAGTAAAAAATGCCATAATCTCCACCCTGGCCGTCACCAATGCACCTGTCCGCCACCTGTCCCAGGAGGAATGGACCACAGTGCAAGAAATGTGCACAATCTTGCAACCATTTGAGGAAGTCACTGTGGAACTCAGTGCAGAAAGGTATGTAGCTCAGTTGCACAGCAGTATATTTCTTTAGCATGCATGCATAGTACCTGATAGTAAATTATGAATATTTTATACCATATTAGAAATCTGTGTAATAGACTGGAGTATATATCATTGTCAGTAGATTTCTATAGTCTGCATGCCAATTTCCTGATAAAAAATTATGGATATTTGATACCACAATAGATATCTGTTTAATACATTGTAATAGTTATCATTGTTTCAGCTTTAAAATTGTAACATTTAAAGTTTTTTTTTTTTTTTTTTCACCAGCTACTTGACAGCCTCAAAGGTCATAGTGCTGGCCAGGGGACTTCAAAGAGCCACCGCTGATTTCCTACAACAGCGGCAGCGCAAGGTGTGATCGACAGTCTGTGTGCAAGTATGTCATCGCGATTCCACAGGATTCATGCCAACCACATACTAGAAGATACTGCTGCACTTGACCCGCGTTTTAAGAGGATGGCCTTCCCTGATGGCAGAACAGCAGATGAGACGTTTCAAAGGCTGTCAACTGCAGCAGCAAGTATTAGCAGTGGCACACCCATCCAACAGCAACCAGCTGTGGAAGGACTGGAAGGAGCAGGCAGTGGTGCTGGATCAATAGTTTGGAGCTATTTCCATGAGAAAGTAAGGGTGGCAACAATAATTCACATTTTTTTCTCTAAAAATCTCTAGAATGAAATCAGTCTGATATCTGTCTAAAACTTCCACTAGCTGTAAATCACTGCATTTAATCTGTACATACTGCACATACTGTACATATGCAAATCTACTATTGTCACTTCTAATTAAATGCTAAACTGCATTTCATTACTCTGTTCTCTTACACTATGTAATGACAAAAGTTGAATCTAATTTAATCTAATCTAATCACATAAAAATGGTATCTCCCATTGTTATATCTCCCACCCCTATGAGCAGGTAGCTGGAACAGTGGAAGCCAGGAATCCAACCGCCGATGCTGTCATGGAGGTGCGAGCCTACCTGGAGGAGCCTCTTCTTCCAACACATGAGGATCCCCTCAAGTGGTGGGAGAGTCGAGCCCCTGTTTACCCCAGGCTTAGCAAGCTGATGGCCAAGAAGCTTTGTGTTGTGGCGACATCAGTTCCCTCTGAGAGAATATTCTCGAAAACTGGACAGATAATCTCAGAGAGGAGAAGTCGCCTTAACCCCAAAAAGGTCAGAGCTCTTGTCTTCCTTAATGCAAATTTGCCCAAGGACAAGAAAGAGAGGCAGAAAAAGCCATAAAGTAAGGAACTGTTTTGTATTTATTTACATTGCATTTTGCGTTCATTTAAAACTTGAAGGGGCTGATGTCCTATTTGCAAAGTTTATGAAATAGTAGTAATAGTGGACTGTATGTAGACATTTCCATTTTATTTATTCTAATTTTATCTACAGTATATATTTAAAACTTTAAATATTTTTTGTTTTCTATCAAAATGTTCTTGTGTGATAACAATGTTCTTGTGTGGAAGTGTTTGTAGTAAAAGCTGTTTTGCACAGAAATTCATTGCAGCCGGCTTTGTTTTTGATGTTTATTTGTGAGTAGGTATTGTATGAATAACATAAGTCAACGTAGCTTTACACATACACACACTTTGTACTAAAGGTAAATCCAAAATAGTGATGTCACTGTCTAAGCAGAGGGATGTTGTGCAACCCTATGGAATATAGTCCACACATGACAAATGAGGTAATAATCAATATTTCAGAATAATTCAAACTCAGATATTGGTGTGTGATATCTGAGTTTTAATTATTTGACTACAAATCTCACCTCATCATTCCTCCCAGTGATTATTTCCAGGATAAACTGAGATGCCCCCAAGCTGGCTTCTTAAAACTGACTAAATATTTAAAAAGAGCCAAAAGAGCCGTTCTTTTGAACGGCTCTTTGAAAGGAACGGATCGCCAAGATCCGGATCCCCTCAAAGAGCCATAAATCCCATCACTAATTAGTGTGCAGCATGCAGTAAATAGCGGCATTAAGCCTCAGTACAATGGCGCCCCCTGGTGGCTCTTTGAGGAGTTACAGTATCACGACTCTACTGTAACTTTCTTGTTTTCTGCACTAGGTAGCTTATTGTGTATCTATTTCGTTTAAGGTTGAATGACACCATACTCTTTTTCTTTTTTGGTTCTGATCTATTATTTAAAACTTAAATACGCAGCTTCTTTGATGTAGCCAATGTGTTTTCTGAATTAAATTAATTTCTGAATTAAAAGTAAATTTGATATTGATATTTTTGTCAGTCCAGAGATGGCAAAAAAAAGGGGAGAATTAAAGTCTTAAAAAAGGTCAAAAGGCAGATAAGTATTTTTGCATGGTCATTGTTATTAATAATCTATTTATTTTTCCCTTTATTAAAAAAAATAAAATAAATCACAAACACTGAAAAAAAACCGATTCATTGAATTTACTAATTTCTTTAAGGTAAGTGGTTGCAATCAATTCATTTTACATTTAAATAAACAAATTTAGTTGACTAACTTCCAACCTTTTTTTTTATTTGTTATTAAATGTAGCTAAAATAAATTGTTTGCAACCACTTATCTTAAAAAAATTAGTATAATTTTTTTCAGTGTATTAAAATCAGATATTTAAAAAAAAAAACCCTGATGCTTATAGGGTTAAATTGAGTAATATCATCAAATAAGATATTCAATTATACACACACTTTATAAATATACAGTCAAACCAAAATTTATTCAGACACCTTCAACATTATCACAGTTTATTCGCTATAGTTTAGAAAACGGTAATAAAATATGACAAGAACTCAGTTTTAAACTGTGTCAGGACAAATTCATCTTGATAATGTCAGATAACGTTGATAGAAAGGTATGTAATGAATTAGACTGAATAGCTGTTGGCTGTTAAATATAATTACACAATTAGACAATACCACTTCAGGACAACTAATTACCAAGCAATGCTTAATTTTGTTCAGTCTGTGGTGTAAAAAGGTCACATGAGCAATTAAAGAAAAACACTTAAGCATGGTCGGGTCAAAGTGTCTGAATCATTTTTGATCCCAAATGTTTTATCAATTTTACTAGTAGTCCACTATATGAATAATTCTGGGGTATAATATATCAGTTTACTTTATTTTGCTATCCTCACTTACAAAAATTACCTATAGTGGTGGCCTACACCCACTAGTAAACAAAAATATAAAAAATGATATCGGTGTCTGAATAATTTTTGGTTTACATTTACATTTAGCAGACACTTTTATCCAAAGCGACTTACATTGCATTCAAGTTACAGTTTTTACATTTTATCAGCTTGACTGTATAATCAGATATATGAATGATCTCACTCACATTTCCTGTAATACTTTTAATATTTGTAACAAAACTACAGAGGCCAACTATTTTATATAATGTTGTAGGCCTGTCATGTTTTCTTGGGTCAGATAGATTTTAATACAATTTCAATGTATGAAATGACATTTCTAAAAACATGGCATATGCATTTAAATTCGATTTTGAAAAGATTTTTTCCCCTTTTTTTATCACCCCTGTGAAGTTCTCACAATGGTAACGTTGTTTGGACGTTTATAACCTTTGAAACACACCCGTCTGCATTTCCTGCTGAATGTGTCTTAAAGTTGCGGTTGGATAAAACGTTTCCGTGTGTGTCTGTCTGTGTGTGTGTGTGTCTGTGTGTGAGTGTGTCTGTCTGTCTGTGTGTGTGTGAGTGTGTGTGTGTGTGTGTGTGTCTGTCTGTCTGTCTGTGTGTGTCTGTGTATACGTGTGTGTGAGTGTGTCTGTGTGTGTGTGTGTATACGTGTGTGTGAGTGTGTCTGTGTGTGTGTGTGTGCGTGTCTGTCTGTGTGTGTGTCTGTGTGTGTGAGTGTGTCTGTGTGTGTGTGTGTGTGTGTCTGTCTGTCTGTGTCTGTCTGTGTGTGTGTCTGTGTGTGTGTGTATACGTGTGTGTGAGTGTGTGTGTCTGTGTGTGTGAGTGTGTCTGTGTCTGTGTGTGTGTGTGTCTGTCTGTCTGTCTGTGTGTGTGTCTGTGTGTGTGTGTGTGTGTATACGTGTGTGAGTGTGTCTGTGTGTGTGTCTGTCTGTCTGTGTGTGTGTCTGTGTGTGTGTATACGTGTGTGTGAGTGTGTCTGTGTGTGTCTGTCTGTGTCTGTGTGTGTGTGAGTGTGTCTGTGTGTGTCTGTGTCTGTGTGTGTGAGTGTGTCTGTCTGTCTGTCTGTGTGTGTGTATACGTGTGTGTGAGTGTGTGTGTGTGTGTGTGTGTGTGTGTGTGTGTGTATACGTGTGTGTGAGTGTGTCTGTCTGTCTGTGTCTGTGTGTGTGTGTGTGTGTGTGTGTACGTGTACGTACACCTGCATGCGCTGCTCTGTTAAACCACCCACATTCTGTCAGGCTCTTTTGCTGTGGGTCTGAATGAAAGCCCATTTTTCTTTGTTTGATATCAGACAGGCGTGTGAACAAACACCTCTGATCTCCACCTCTATGGGTCCTCCGGTGTAATCCGGGCTCGACTGAACATCCTGTTTGTCTCAGCCTGTCTGAGCAGGTCTACACGGAGGTTTGTGAAGAAAAGCGCTGTCTTTGTTTAAGGATCTGCATGGATTCATGAATCAACCGGAATCTGGGAATAATGAGGGTCAGGAACTTCGACAACATTCAGAAAATCCACACAGGAACAAGATTATGTAGACGATATTAATCGATATTAAAACGCGCGCGCACACATCACATACAGCCTTTTGTAAAACTTTTATAAAATTTTTCTATGCTTTAAAATGCAAATATTTGTTTGTGTGGGATTTTTATTATATATATATATATATATATATATATATATATATATATATATATATATATATATATATATATATATCCTGGTGTTTCTTGGTTTTCTTTAATAGTGTCCAGGACAAAATAAAGCCATTTTAGCCAAAAAGAAGCAAATTAATAATATAGCCCATATATTTTTGTCTATGAATTAATTTCTGTTTATTTTTTCTGTCCCTGATATTAGGAAGATTTAAGAGAAATGTGGGATTTGTCAGAGACCGTTTAATGTACTGCAACTAGCTACTTATTTAATTCACTTAAGCAATCATTCTATCAAATTAAAGCGTTAAATAAATTCATTCATTAATTCTCCTCACTTGGTTAACTGGAGTTTGGACAAGTCTTTGGTGTTTGGCAACAAATGTTGTCATCGTCGACTCTTTTCTTCTGAATCTTCAGAAATGATCTGACAAATGGGAAAATGTAAACATTTATGGCCTAACTTAAGCTAAAAAAAAAAAAAAAAAACTTACCAGGATAATTTTCTGCTCTTCAAGAACTGATCAAACATACAGAAAACAATTCCAAAAGAACTAAATATTTTGTGTCATTTCACCTTTTGAAACCTTTTTCTCCTTTTAGTTAACATTTTGTGTTACTTTTATTACACCTATTTCACCTGATGTTTTGATTTGGATGAAGGAAACTTGATATTGACATTGGTTTTATAATTGCATAGCTAAAAAAACAACCACCACCTAATATTATAACATGATTTAATATCCGAGTTTCGTTACACAATTGCAGAAAAAAAAAATAGTTAACATGTATTAAAATATTATTATAAATCTATTTTTTATTTATTTTAAATTTATAAGATGCATGGAATTAAAATATAATTTTTTTTAAAAGTTTAACAAATTGGGAGTAAAATACAAGTTATGCTGTTTTCCTGTAAAGACAGGAAATGAGAAAGCAAGCGATAAAACCTTCCGTTTGGCCGCTGCGCCGTTTCCATCAAAGTTTAAATTAAGTTAAAAATTCAAAAACACTCAGTCCACATACTGGAGAGCCAAAAACCAAGACACTCGGACGAAAAAAAAATAGACTTGCTTATTTGGATTCGGCTACAGTATAAATTACTAATTTTTGTACATTAAAATACAAGTTATGCTGCTAATGACATGAATTGTCACAATTGGGAAATATGTATATACACACATTCTTTAGTTATTTAAACAAAAATAATTTTTTTTATTTATAAAATAGAAAAAAAGTTAAATCTAAAATATACACAGAATTATAAAATACATTTGAAATGAAAATGTGCGGGCGTATTTTTTTGTATAATATATATATATATATATATATATATATATATATATATATATATATGAATATAAATAATATTTTTTTAATATGTATTTTTTTGTTTGTAGTCAATAAGAATGTTATAGAGGTGGAAAACCGTTATGTGTAAACATTTATTGGTTTCAAACTGAGATAAAAACAACTTGCACCAGCAAACATTTTACAGCCTTTCATAGTCCACACATCTTGCAACGAAAATAAAATGGGAAAAAACGCAAGAGAGAAAAAGGGGGAAAAGACGTGAGAGAGAGTGCAAACTTTTATTCCAGTGACTTTTAATGATATAAGAATTCTAAAAACCCATAAATGGACTGTTGTCCATCGTCCCAAAGACAAGAAATGAGAAAGCAAGCGATAAAACCTTCCGTTTGGCCGCTGCGCCGTTTCCATCAACGCTTAAATTAAGTTAAAAATTCAAAAACACTCAGTCCACATACTGGAGAGCCAAAAACCAAGACACTCGGACGAAGAAAAAAAAAAAGACTTGCTTATTTGGATTCGGCTACAGTATAAATTACACATTTTTGTACGTTGTTTTTCTGGCTTCGTCGTTGTTCGGCGTAAACAGTGCGTCCCTGCTCAAAGGCAAAGGTTGAAAAGTGTTCCCTTGTGTCCCGTCTTCATGTTCATGGGTCAGTTGTAGCATGTTTGGTTGTTTATTTCCATTTGTTTAAGAAAAAAAAAAAAAAGAGTTTTGTATCGTATGGTGTGACATTCGCGATAAAAACCCAAACAACATGCTCCTGTTTCAGTTTTGTGATCCTGATCTATTCAAGATGAACAGAAAAACAAGCCAAATATGTCTCGTTTGAATTCATTTTGGTTTTGTGTAAATAACAAAGCTAGATAATTTTGTCTGAAACAGTGAAAGAACAATTTAACTACAACATTAGAATTTTTTTTTTAAACAAACTAGCGTGAAAACCCCATTCGAAAGTAACAAACCCGTTTTGATCAAGCCATAGTGGTGCAAAAACAAACAAACAAAAAAGAAACAACCAGGAAGGTGTGACTGAAATGGCAGGAAGTGAGGCTGAGGCAATGGTGGTGATTGGTGGAGAGAGAGGAAGGGGCGTGGCCTCACTGAGAGCTGGATCTGGCGAGCATGTGCTGTTCGTTATGTTCCTTGCTAGTTCTCAGTTTGAATTTGGTGATGGAGCAGCTGAGTTTCTGAAGCGCGTTCTGCGCCATGTATTTAGACGGGAACAAGGCCAGGATGGTGTACGTGGACGCCAGGTCATAAGGGTCAGAGTTCGTAACGTCCGCTCCCTCTGATTGGCTGGGGGACGAAGTTTTGGGCAGCCATTTTATGAGAGCGCCAACTTTGCTCAGTTCTGACAGTATAGAGTCCGCTTCCACTCGACTGATGCCAGCCGGAAGGTCCGTCACCTCCAAAACACGGCTGGTGTCTGGACACACAAAAAAACATTTTAGTTAAAAACTGATCATGTTCATGTGTTTGGTGACGAGTTTTTGGCTCAAGGTCTGCGTTTAAAGTCACACCAGAGGTGTTCAGCTGGGATCAGGACTTGGTTTCTGCAGACCAGTCAAGTTCTTCCACACTGACTGAATCAATCATGTCTTTTTGAACCGTGTCTTATACACAGAGGCACTGTCATGTTAGAATAGAAAAGGGTCCTGTCCAAACTGTTGCTATAACATTAGAAGCACACAATTCCCTAGAATATCATTATATGCTTAAACATTAAGATTTGTACTCATAGAAATTACTAAAGTAGTCAAACATGTTCATTAGAAGGGGGTGACCCAATACTTCAGCAATATAGTGTATATACACTGCCGCTCAAACGTTTGGATCAGTAAGATTTTTTAATATTTTTTTTAAAGAAGTTTCTTCTGCTCATCAAGGCTGTATCTATTTGATCAAAATACAGAAAAAAAAAACTTATTTTGTGAAATACTATTGCAATTTAAAATAAGTTACTTAAGTTACTAGTATACTTTAAAATAGAATTTATTTCTGTGACGCAGCGTTGAATTTTCAGCATCATTACTCCAGTCTTCAGTGTCACATGATCCTTTAGAAATCATTCTAATACAATATACACTGCTATTCAAAAGTTTGGGGTCAGTACATTTTTTCTCTTTTTTTTTAAAGAAATTAATACTTTTATTCAGGAGGGATGTGTTAAATGAATAAAAAGTCATAGTTAAGACTTATATTGTTAGAAAAGATTTCTATTTTGAACAAATGCTGCTCTTTTAGAATGATTTCTGAAGGATCGTGTGACACTGAAGACTGGAGTAATGACGCTCACATCACAGAAATAAATTCTATTTTAAAGTATATTAAAATAGGACACCAATATTAGAAATAGCAATCAAATTTCACAATATAACTTTTTCCTGTATTTTTGATCAAATAAATACAGCCTTGAGCAGAAGAGACTCCCTTAAAAACATTAAAAATCTTACTGATCCCAAACGTTTGAGCGGCAGACACACACACACACACACACTAAATCAACATTAGTTCATTATATGGATTTACAGAAAAGAGTGATTTTTTTCCATAATACTTTCCATATATTTGCACTATTAAAATATATTTCAATGATATAAAGGCAATATAACAATACACAGCACATACATGTTGACATGCTTAAATCAAAGATGCTCTTAAAACATCTTTCATAACTCTCATACTAAATTTAATTTTAAATTACAAGGCAAAAACCCCACAACATCATTTTGGATATGTTTTAAATATTCAGTATATCACCCAATGCGTTTATGTTTCTGATGAAATCGTTTTAGGAATGTCCTCAAAGTGAAAACACTTCAAACACAGACTCATTAATATTTTAAATGAGTTGTAAATGTGGTCTTTTAGGCATCAAACTCAATCTTTATGCAACTGTATGTTCATAATTCAGATTTTCATACCCGTTTCTCCTGTACTCATGTCAGTAGACAGTGATTTCTTTGTGGGTCTTCGAGTGCGCATGCCGTGCCGGACACCCACAGGACCCTGAGACACGACAACAGAGCTGAACGTAAGCCGATGTGCATGAAGAATGAGAAAGTCCCATGTTTAACATGACAATGGTGATGAAGATGATGCTAGATGTGCATTAATGTCGTTAGATCACCTGATCTTGAGTGTGAGAACTGTGTGTGTGTGTATGTTCAACCTGGTGGTGATGAAGATGATGATGATGGTGGTGGTTGACCACATGAGAGCCGTGCATTAGTGGGGGTCTGATGGGGGGGTTATACTGGAGGGGCTGCCCAATCAGAGGAGGATACCTGCCATCACCTGTGGACACACCAACACCAATGTTATCTATCTAAACTATACCAAAAATATACAATATATACCAAAATATAACAAAATGTAAAAAAAAAAAATTGTTCCAATAAGTTGTTTCAACAATAATTTGTTACCCCCCGCTGACTTAAAATTTTTAGTTTAGTTAACTTGAAATTTTAAGTTACTCAATGTTAATTTAAGGGACAACTGGAATATTTTAGTTGAATAAACTAAACATTTTAAGTCAGCGGGGGTAACAAATTATTTTAAAGTTGAAACAACTTTTTTTTTTGTACAGCAGAAACATACCAAAATATATATATATAAAAAAAAACAAAAAACAAAAAAACATACTAAATATATAAAATACAGGATGCACAATTTTTTTTTAACAAAATACCAAAAATATACCAGAAATGACCAAAATGCACAAATATACTAAATATATAAAAATATGCAAGATGCACCAAAACATAAAAATACACTGCACAATATGCAAAAATATACTAAATATATACAAAATTTTACAATATACCAAATATATCCCAAAAATCTACAAGATATACCAAAACTATACCAAATATATACCGAAAAATAAAAATGCTGGATGTACAAAAACATAATAAAAATACCAGAAATATACAAAAAATATGCAAAATGTACCAAAACATTAAAAGCACCTTAAAATATACCAAAAATATACAAGATGTAAAAAATTATAACAAAAGTATCAGAAATATGCCAAAAATACCAAAATGAACCAAAAAATAAAAATTTAGATGCACTCCGATCAGCTAACCTTGGCCTGGAGCATATGGGCGGGACAACTGAGGCATGATGGGAAAAGGGGCGTGGCCAGGACGAGGCCCCTTCATATTGGCCAAATGGGCGGGAGCAGGTGATTGAGCCGGAGAGGGGGAGGGGCTTAGCAGCTGCTGTGGATTATTCTAGAACGTGCGAGAGAGAGAAAGGTTACGAATGTTGCATCATGTGAGAATGAAGTCACATGGGACGTGATGCAGGTGATTGTACCTGTGTGTTGTCCTGCGGCGGCAGGTCGCTGGGTTTGTAGTAGCGGTTGGGTTTCCAGTGCGGTGGGGACGGGGCTCTCGGCTGCTGGCTGGGAGGAATGCTCAACTGCATCATCACTACGCCACCAGCAGGGGGCGGCGGAGGCACAGCTGAAAATCACAATACATTCTAGAGATTTCAGTACATTCAGTACATTCAAATATGAGTATTAAAATATATAAAGTGTGTTACAAAAATATGAAATATAAGATATGCATAAAATATTAATAATGTTACTAAATTACGAATTGTAGTAAAATAAAAACGTTTGCTAAAATGCATAAATATTCAAATTAAAAGAAACTTGTAATTTGAAATTATGAATTGTTATGCAGCAAAATGGATTATATCAAATAGTAAAAACAAATTAACTAAATTTTTTTAACTACACATACACACATTTAATACTGTATTTTTAATATTAAATTGTGAACTGAGATGAAATACAATAAATGTATTATAATGTTACTTTTATAAATGCATTTTTATTAACATTATTTACATATTTAATATAAATAATTTGATAATAAATAGTAAGAAACAATAGATTTTAATAAAATAAATAAAATAGAAATGCTTTAAAATTAAAAACTAAATTGTGTAACAAGTTATAATATAATTGAAAACTAATGATTTTAAAATGTAAATCTAAATTGCAGATAAATGAAAAATGTTTAAAAAATATTTCAGTGTGTGGACATATGTACACACAGTGTTGTGTAAAATATTTATTAAAATATGAATTGTATCACAAAACAGTATTATACTATATTATATATAATATTAATTTATATATGAATACATTTGTCTAACACTAATTTAAATGTAATCAAACAGACTCATTCAACTGTTTACATGTCACATTCTCTTATTCTTAATATTATTATATCTCACGCACACATACTGCAGTATTATTCTTATTAACCTTTAGAGTTGTGAATCTTCACTAGTGCAGACATATATCATCCCTGGTGCTAGAAATGCAATGTTTGGTACTGAATTATTCAACAACAGACAAAAATGAGGAACTGCTACACAATGCACACACACCCCGACCAATTAAAGTGCTTTATTAAACAGTGAAAGGTCAGAGTGTGTGGATCTCGCCTCTTCCTCATTAAAAACACCCTCTTCTTCAGAAACATAATCATCACCTCACACACACACCAGCTGAGCGTTCATTAACACTGAGGTTTATTCAAATAAACATTGATTGTTCTCACTGCTTCTCAAACAAGTGATGAGCTCTTCACAAACGCCGTAAGGCACGAGCAGAAACCAGAATTGTAAACAACATTTAATTAAACGGCTAAGTAAAACATTTTGAAAATGAGAAATAAACTGCTCAAAGCTCATTATGTGCTCAAATTATTAACCAAGAGATGTGCAAAGACTTAATATCTAATTAAAAAAATACCTGCCGTTAGTAAATGATGCAGAGCTATATTCATTAACCTTTAGACGCGAGTTTAAGTTTTCACCATTAAAAGAGTCTAGAGAAAAAAATTCTAGAAAAATTTACTATTAAGTATTTAATTATTATTAAAGTACTACTATTTTTAGATTTTAAATTTATATTTTAATTTTCAATTATGGATACTGTATTTTCTGGAATAAAACCCATTTTGTTTTGTTATTACACATTTTATTATCAGTTTTATTATGTTTGTTCTAAATGTGAGGTATATGATGAGTGAGTTATGTTTCTTAATGCTGTTATCACCCGGTGCATTTTATAGTCAAGTGTGACAAATAAAATAAAAAACAAAACAAAATGATTGTGTATATTCAAATATATAAACATTACTCAAATTATAAAGGAAAATAATTAATAAATAATTTAATAAAATTAAAACTATGTATGTGGCTAGTTGACAAATAAAAATTGCACTGTTCTATGGAGTGACGTAGCAAAAATGTAGAAAAAAAAACATACAAATAACATGAGAAAAATGTATTTTCATTCTTAGAATTACAAATAGCATGAGAGAGGATTATCTTCAGTGTTAGAGGTTATTTATTTATTTTTTATACATTTTTCCGTCACACCATATGTGTGTGTGTGTGTATGTATGTGTGTGTGTGTGTGTGTGTGTGTGTGTGTGTGTGTGTGTGTGTGTGTGTGTGTGTGTGTGTGTGTGTGTGTGTGTGTGTGTGTATGTATGTATGTATGTATGTATGTATGTATGTATGTATATATATATATATATATATATATATATATATATATATATATATATATATATATATATAAAAAAAATACACACGTTGGTTTTTATGGTTTATGGGGACTCTCCATAAGCGTAATGGTTTTTATACTGAACAAACTGTGTGTGCTATTGCCCTACACCTACCCTACACCTAAACTTAGCCCTCACAGGAGACTTTGTGCATTTTTAGATTTTCAAAAAAAACACCATTTAGTATGTTTTTTAAGCCTTTTGAATTACGGGGACATAGGTAGTGTTCTCATAAACCACCTTCATATTGTAATACCTCTGTCATACCCATGTCATTATACAAATTTGTCCTCATAAACCACATAAACATGCACACACACACACACACACACAGTGGGGCAAATATGTATTTGATACACTGCCGATTTTTCAAGTTTTCCCACTTACAAAGAATGGAGAGATCTGTAATTTTCATCATAGGTACACCTCAAGCCAGCACATGTCCAGGCCCATCTGAAGTTTGCCAAAGACCATCTGGATGATCCAGAGGAGGCATGGGAGAAGGTCATGTGGTCAGATGAGACCAAAATAGAACTTTTTGGTATAAACTCCACTCGCCATGTTTGGAGGAAGAAGGATGAGTCCAATCCCAAGAACACCATCCCAACCGTGAAGCATGGGGGTGGAAACATCATGCTTTGGGTGTTCTTTTCTGCAAAGGGGCCTGGACGACTGCCCCGTATTGAGGGGATGATGGATGGGCCATGTATCGTGAGATTTTGGGCAACAACCTCCTTCCCTCAGTAAGAGCATTGAAGATGGGTCGTGGCTGGATCTTCCAGCATGACAATGACCCCAAACACACAGCAAGCGCAACTAAGGAGTGGCTCTGTAAGAAGCATTTCAAGGTCCTGGAGTGGCCTAGCCAGTCTCCAGACCTGAACCCAATAGAAAATCTATGGAGGGAGCTGAATCTCCGTGTTGCCCAGTGACAGCCCCAAAACCTAAAAGATCTGGAGAAGACCTGTATGGAGGAGTGGGCCAAAATCCCTGCTGCAGTGTGTGCAAACCTAGTCAAGAACTACAGGAAACGTCTGACCTCTGTAATTGTAAACAAAGGTTTCTGTACCAAATATTAAGTTCTATTTTTCTTTTGTATCAAATACTTATTTCATGCAATAAAATGGAAATTATTCAAAAATCATACAATGTGATTTTCTGGATTTTTTTTAATATTCTGTCTCTCACAGTTGTGGTGTACCTACGATGAAAATTACAGATCTCTCCATTCTTTGTAAGTGGTAAAACTTGAAAAATCGGCAGTGTATCAAATACTTATTTGCCCCACTGTGTGTATGTATGTATGTATGTATATATGTATGTGTGTGTCTGTGTGTCTGTATATATATATATATATATATATATATATATATATATATATATATATATATATATATATATATATATATATATATATATATATATACACACACATACACATATATATATATACATATATATATATATATATATATATATACACATACATACATACATACACAGTCGTCATACCTGTGCACTGCTGGCCTGTGATTTGCTGAGAGCCGCAGGGAGAGGGCGGTCGGGGAAACTGCATCTGCTCTGAACCCGGCGGAGGGAGGAAACCAACGGTTGAGCTGCACGCACACAGGAAGTTTACATGAGACACAGTACAGAGCCAATCACATTCAGCGATGCTTAAATCTGATTGGTTGCCAACTGGATGCATGCATTACCTGATGCTAGAGTGTTGCGTTGGTGGCATCATGCTGTAATACACCTGCATGTTGGCGGAGGGCGCTGGTGTCTGATTGGTCTGTCCCTGCAGCAAGATCGGTTGCTGATAGGCTGCCTGAGCAACGCTCTGAGAACCCTGCTGCACAGACACCTGACAAACAGACACCTAATCAAAATCACTGAAAAACCCAAAAACATCAAGAGACGCGCGAAATGCAGCACTCTGGTACCTGATACGGAGGCATTGTGGGATACTGCACCATCACGCTCTGAATCTGATTGGCCATTCCGGCCTGAGAGCCGACCAACGATTGGTTTTGAGTCTGCTGAACTCCCATCATTCCCTGGTAGCTGGGGGGTTGAGCGGGCATGACCGTCTGGAAACCTGAAAACACATCAAGACGGCAACACATTAGCATAAACAACAGCCAACGATGAACAAACAACATCTGGAAGCGAAACATTGCATTGAAGGACAAAGCGCAAAAACAGTTTTACGCAACATTAACGCTGTAAACAACTTTTAAAATCACAGTTTAATTACGAAAAGACTAAAATATGTGAAATGAGGTAAAAGATAGTGTGAATGTGAGTGGGAACAGATGGACGTTTATGAGCGTGGAGTCTCAGACCGTTCACAGTTTGGGAGGAAATGGCAGCTCTTCTGATGAAAAATAGTCGCTGACTAAGGATTGTGGGACATTAAGCAGCGAGAAAATTAGACACGCAAGTTTGCAATGTCTGCGATATGGTGGCCAAAATAAGAATAATCTGTTATTTACCTGCATTTTCTGAGAAAATCAGTGACGATGACTGGATGAATGTTAGTATTCACGAGCCAGACTGATAAAGTTTATAATGATCCGTTTATAAATGATGATAATGATAATAATATAGTATAAAATATTATTGCCATATTTAATGCACAAATTAGTAATATATAATAAACAGGTTTTTAATGATTGGCTTAAATAATGAATGAATATTGTATTATTGTAGTAATTATTTAATGTTTATTAAATATCAAATGCAATAAACATTTAATATAAAATGTTTAATGTTATTCATTTACAAATACATTATATACATTAATATGGGTTTATACATAATGATAATATAAAGTACATTATTTGGTATGAATTTCATAATTTCTTAGTATTTAATATTTACTAAATATTACATTTAATATATGAATAATAAATATAATATTGAATAAATTTAATTATTTAAAATGCTTAATAAATGTTTATTAAATATTAAATACAATAAACATTTAATATAAAATGTTTAACGTGCAATATATTTACAAATAAATTTGATACTGTTATATGGGTTTATACATAATTATATAAAGCATATTATTTGGTATTAATAACTTAAAAGTTTATTAGTAATTAATAATATTTACTAAATATTATTTTTAATAAATTAATAATAAATATATAACATTGAATACATATATAAACAAAATGTATAATACATTTTATAATTTATTATAATGATTGGTATAATAACAGTATTGATGATAATAACAACAATAATACCTATAATATTAATTAATTAATATTTTATTTATATATTTTTAAATAAATAAATAAATAAATAAATATATATATAAAATATTATACATATATAAAATATTATACACACACATACATATATATATATATATATATATATTAAAGTAGTCATTCAATATCTTTAATAAATGTTATTAAATGTTAGTAAATATATCTATAATTGTATTTTTACTACCTATAATATTAATTTAATTTTTTATCACAGAAGGCTAGCAGGGATTTAGTGTGGACTGTGTTCTATATGGTGGTAGATCATCGACACTCCACTGATTCTCCACACAGCTTCTGCTCTCATCAGATCCAGCACAGATGAGCGGATGGCTTCTCTCCAGCGGGGGTGTGTGTGTGTGTGTTTGAGTACACAGCTATTTTTACCTGCCCTTGTAAGGCCAAAGTGAAGAGAATAAAAGCCTGTCGATTTAGACCATTACCCCCCCCCCCCCCTTTTCCTTTTCTCTCTCTCTCTCACACACACACACACACACACAGCAACTCTGCATCCTCTCTCTATTTCTTCAATTTTTTTCTTTCAGTTCGTACAGATGAAAAACAAGGCACCTGAATGCATTTATAACAAAAACTCAGTCAAACTAAAAGCCTGATTTCATTTCTAGCCACAGTTTTGCATCTACAGAAGGAAATATGAGTGATGTTGCCCACGCAGCACTTACTGACATGTATGGCTGCCATGGTGTTGCTATGCGGTTGCTAAGGCACTCTGATACTCTCATTAGCATGTTTCTATTATAAGTTTTATGATAATCAGCTAAATAAGAAGTTAATTTCTGGAAACATTTATAAATAATGTTGTAAAATGATGCTAGAGTGTAGAAAACATAAAATTCAATAATTTTTCCAACATTTAACATTTCATTTTTGTGCTACTGCATTTCTTCTCTCCATCTTACATACTTTATTTTATTTTCCTTTTTGAATACAGCCTTTGGCATTAATATGATACTAAATATTTATGTATTTACTGTTTTATCATGAATATAGCCTTTGTTAAAATGGCAATTAATATTAATTAAGTGTTTGTCATGAATATAGCCTTTTGTGAAATAGCCATGAATATTTATTTATTTATTGTTAGTTTGTTATGAATATAGCCTTTGGTGAAATAGCAATAAATATCCATTTATTAATTTATTGTTTGTTTGTTATGAATATAGCCTTTGCTAATATGTCAGTAAATGTTTATTTTATTGTTTGTTTGCCACGAATATAGCCTTTGGTGATATAGCAATTAATATTAATTTGTTCATTCATTCATTCATACATATACATATATATATAAAATCATGAATATAGCCATTGGTAATCTGCCAATTAATATTTATTTATTTATTTTGTTTGTATATATTAACTGCTTGTCATGAACATAGCCTTTGGTAACAAAGAAATCAATATGTATTTATTTGTTTATTTATATAATTACTGTTAGTTATGAATATATTTGTTTGTTAATTGTTTGTCATGGATATAACCTTTAGGCAATGAATAATTGATTGATTTGTTTGTTTGTTTTTCTCTGGTTCAACCTGACTGATTTGAACTGTGCTTTATGAATATTTTCTCAATGTCCGGTAATAAAAATCCGCCAGCAGAACAGTGGAAGTCAGAGGTGAGAGTTGAGGAGTGAGGGCTGGGAAAAGAGACCGGTTCACTGTGAGAATGACTATGAATCTCATACAGTGACACGGCCCCGTCTCCCAGCGCT